>NW_026973898.1:650000-662500 GCF_034640455.1 Diachasmimorpha longicaudata
CTCTGTCTCGTTCTGTCCTCTCTCCACCTCTCTCTGCCTCTCTTTGGCCTTCTCTGACTTTCTCTGTCTTTCTCGGTGTCTCTCTGTCACTCTCTGTCTCCCTCTATCTCTCGCTGTTTCTCTCTATTTCTCTCTAACTATCTCTGTCTCTTTCTATCCCTCTCTGTCTCTCCTTGCCTCTCTCTGTCTCTCTCTGTCTCTCTCCGCCTCTCTCCGTCTCTCTCCGGCGCTCTCTGTCCCTCGTCTCTCTCTGTCTCTCACTGCCTCTCTCTAAACCTCTGCCTCTATCCGCCTCTCTCCGTCTCTCTCTGCCTCACTCTGTCTCTCTCTGTGCCTCTCTCCGTCTCTCTCTGTCCCTCTCTGTCTCTCTCTATCTCTCGCTGTTTCTCTCTACTTCTCTCTGTCTCTCTCTCTCTCTCTTTCTGTCCCTCTCTGTCTCTCCTTGCCTCTCTCTGTCTCTCTCTGTCTCCCTCCGTCTCTCTCTGTCTCTCTTTGTATCTCTCTGCCTCTCTCTGTCCCGCTCTGTCTGTCTCTATCTCTCTCTGTCTCTCCCTGTCCCTCTCTGACTTTCTCTGCCTCTCTCTGTCTCTCTCTGTGCCTCTCTGGCTCTTTTATTTCTCTATCGATTTCTTCCTCTCTCCGTTTCTCTCTGTCTCGTTCTGTCTCTCTCTCCACCTCTCTCTGCCTCTCGCTGGCCTTCTCTGACTTTCTCTGTCTTTTTCGGTGTCTCTCTGTCACACTCTGTCTCCCTCTATCTCTCGCTGTTTCTCTCTATTTCTCGCTGTCTCTCTCTCTTTCTGCCCCTCTCTGTCTCACCTTGCCTCTCTCTGTCTCTCTCCGTCTCGTTCTGTCTCTCTCTCCACTTCTCTCGGCCTCTCTCTGTCACTCTCTGTCTCCCTCTATCTCTCGCTGTTTCTCTCTGCTTCTCTCTGTCTCTCTCCGTCTCTGTCTCTTTCTGTCCCTCTCTGTCTCTCCTTGCCTCTTTCTGTCACTTTCAGTGTCTCTCCGTCTCTCTCTGGCTCTCGTTGTTTCTACATCTCTCTCTGCCTTTCTCCGTTCCTCTCTTGCTCTGTTTGTATCTGTATCTCTCTCTGTCTGTCTCTGTCTCTCCTTGCCTCTCCCTGTCCCTCTCTGACTTTCTCTGTCTTTCTCGGTGTCTCTCTGTCACTCTCTGTCTCTCTCTGTCTCTCTCCGCCTCTCTCCGTCCTTCTCTGTCTCTCTCGGTCTCTCTGTGCCTCTCTGGCTCTCGTTATTTCTCTATCACTTTCTTCCTCTCTCCGTTTCTCTCTGTCTCGTTCTGTCTCTCTCTCCACCTCTCTCTGCCTCTCTCTGGCCTTCTCTGACTTTCTCTGTCTTTCTCGGTGTCTCTCGGTCACTCTCTGTCTCCCTCTACTTCTCGCTGTTTCTCTCTGCTTCTCTCTGTCTCTCTTTGTCTCTCTCTGTCTCTCTCTGCCTCTCTCTAACTCTCTGCCTCTCTCTGTCTCTCTCTGTGCCTCCCTGGCTCTCTTTATTTCTCGATCACTTTCTTCCTCTCTCCGTTCCTCTCTGTCTCGTTCTGTCCTCTCTCCACCTCTCTCTGCCTCTCTTTGGCCTTCTCTGACTTTCTCTGTCTTTCTCGGTGTCTCTCTGTCACTCTCTGTCTCCCTCTATCTCTCGCTGTTTCTCTCTATTTCTCTCTAACTATCTCTGTCTCTTTCTATCCCTCTCTGTCTCTCCTTGCCTCTCTCTGTCTCTCTCTGTCTCTCTCCGCCTATGTCTCTTTCTGTCCCTCTCTGTCTCTCCTTGCCTCTCTCTGTCTCCCTCTGTCTCTCTCTGTCTCTGTCCGCCTCTCTCCGTCTCTCTCTGTCTCTCTCTGTCTCTCTCTGCCTCTCTCTGCCTCTCTCTGCCTCTCTCTGTCTCTCTCTGTCTCTCTTTGTCCATCTCTGCCTCTCTCTGTCACGCCCTCTCTCCCTCTACCTCTCGCTGTTGCTCTCTGCTTCTCTCTGTCTCTCTCTGTCTCTCTCTGTCTGTCTTGATCATTAGCTTTCTGCGCTCTCCGTTCTCTCTGGCTCTCTTTGTTTCTCTATCTCTCTCTGTCTCTCTCTCCCTCTCTCCGTCTCTCTCTATCTGCCTCTCTCTGTCCCTCTCTGTCACCCTCTATCTCCCGCTGTTTTTCTCCATCTGTCTCTGTCTCTCTCTGTCTCTTTCTGTCCCTCTCTGTCTCTCTCTGTCTCTTTCTGTCCCTCTCTGTCTCTCCTTGCCTCTCTCTGTCCCACTCTGTCTCTCTCTGTCTCTCTCTGTCTCTCTCTCTTCCTCTCTCTGTCTCTCTCTGTCTCTTTCTGTCCCTCTCTGCCTCTTTCTGTCCCTCTCTGTCTCTCCTTGCCTCTCTCTGTCTCCCTCTTTCTCTCTCTGTCTCTCTCCGCCTCTCTCCGTCTCTCTCTGTCTCTCTCTGTCTCTCTCCGTCTCTCTCTGTCTGTCTTGATCGTTAGCTTTCTGCCGCTCTCCGTTCTCTCTGGCTCTCTTTGTTCCTCTGTCTCTCTCTTTCACTCTCTGTGTCTCTCTCTATCTCTCTCTGTCTCTGTCTCTCTCTGTCTCTGTCCGCCTCTCTCGGTCTCTCTCCGTCTCTCTCTCTGTCTGTCTCCTTCTCTCTCTATCTGCCTCTCTCTGTCCCTCTATGTCTCTTTCTGTCTCTCTCCGCCTCTGTCTCTTTCTGTCCCTCTCTGTCTCTCCTTGCCTCTCTCTGTCTCCCTCTGTCTCTCTCTGTCTCTGTCCGCCTCTCTCCGTCTCTCTCTGTCTCTCTCTGTCTCTCTCTGTCTCTCTCTGTCTCTCTCTGTCTCTCTCCGCCTCTCTCCGTCTCTCTCTGCCTCTCTCTGTCTCTCTCTGTCTCTCCCTGCCTCTCTCTAACTCTCTGCCTCTCTCTGTCTCTCTCTGTGCCTCTCTGGCTCTTTTATTTCTCTATCGATTTCTTCCTCTCTCCATTTCTCTCTGTCTCGTTCTGTCTCTCTCTCCACCTCTCTCTGGCCTTCTCTGACTTTCTCTGTCTTTCTCGGTGTCTCTCTGTCACTCTCTGTCTCTCTCTATCTCTCGCTGTTTCTCTCCATTTCTCACTAACTCTCTCTGTCTCTTTCTGTCCCTCTCTGTCTCTCTCCGTCTCTCTCTGTCTGTTTTGATCATTAGCTTTCTGCCGCTCTCCGTCTCTCTCTATCTGCCTCTCTCTGTCCCTCTCTGTCTCTCTCTATCTCTCGCTGTTTCTCTCTACTTCTCTCTGTCTCTCTTTCTCTCTTTCTGTCCCTCTCTGTCTCTCCTTGCACTCTCTCTGTCACTCTCTGTCTCCCTCTATCTCTCGCTGTTTCTCTCTATTTCTCTCTAACTATCTCTGTCTCTTTCTATCCCTCTCTGTCTCTCCTTGCCTATCTCTGTCTCTCTCTGTCTCTCTCCGCCTCTCTCCGTCTGTCTCCGGCGCTCTCTGTCCCTCGTCTCTCTCTGTCTCTCACTGCCTCTCTCTAACCCTCTGCCTCTCTCCGCCTCTCTCCGTCTCTCTCTGCCTCTCTCTGTCTCTCTCTGTGCCTCTCTCTGCCTCTCTCTGCCGCTCTCTGCCTCTCGCTGGCCTTCTCTGACTTTCTCTGTCTTTTTCGGTGTCTCTCTGTCACTCTCTGTCTCCCTCTATCTCTCGCTGTTTCTCTCTGCTTCTCTCTGTCTCTCTCCGTCTCTGTCTCTTTCTGTCCCTCTCTGTCTCTCCTTGCCTCTTTCTGTCACTTTCAGTGTCTCTCCGTCTCTCTCTGCCTCTCTCTGTCTCTCTCTGTGCCTCTCTCTGCCTCTCTCTGCCTCTCTCTGTCTCTCTCTGTCTCTCTTTGTCCATCTCTGCCTCTCTCTGTCACGCCCTCTCTCCCTCTAACTCTCGCTGTTTCTCTCTGCTTCTCTCTGTCTCTCTCTGTCTCTCTCTGTCTGTCTTGATCATTAGCTTTCTGCCGCTCTCCGTTTTCTCTGGCTCTCTTTGTTTCTCCATCTCTCTCTGTCTCTCTCTCCCTCTCTCCGTCTCTCTCTATCTGCCTCTCTCTGTCCCTCTCTGTCACCCTCTATCTCCCGCTGTTTCTCTCCATCTGTCTCTGTCTCTCTGTCTCTTTCTGTCCCTCTCTGTCTCTCTCCGTCTCTTTCTGTCCCTCTCTGTCTCTCCTTGCCTCTCTCTGTCCCCCTCTGTCTCTCTCTGTCTCTCTCTGTCTCTCTCTCTTCCTCTCTCTGTCTCTCTCTGTCTCTTTCTGTCCCTCTCTGCCTCTTTCTGTCCCTCTCTGTCTCTCCTTGCCTCTCTCTGTCTCTCTCTGTCTCTCTCCGCCTCTCTCGGTCTCTCTCCGTCTCTCTCTCTGTCTGTCTCCTTCTCTCTCTATCTGCCTCTCTCTGTCCCTCTATGTCTCTTTCTGTCGCTCTCCGCCTCTGTCTCTTTCTGTCCCTCTCTGTCTCTCCTTGCCTCTCCCTGTCCCTCTCTGACTTTCTCTGTCTTTTTCGGTGTCTCTCTGTCACTCTCTGTCTCTCTCTATCTCTCGCTGTTTCTCTTCACTTGTCTCTGTCTCTCTCTGTCTCTTTCTGTCCCTCTCTGTCTCTCCTTGCCACTCTCTGTCTCCCTCTGTCTCTCTCTGTCTCTCTCTGTCTCTCTCCGCCTCTCTCCGTCTCTCTCTGTCTCTCTCTGTCTTTCTCCGTCTCTCTCTGTCTCTCTCTCTCTCTCTGTCTGTCTCCGTCTCTGTCTATCTGCCTCTCTCTGTCCCTCTCTGTCCCGCCTTGACTTTCTCTGTCTTTCTCGGTGTCTCTCTGTCACTCTCTGTCTCTCTCCATCTCTCGCTGTTTCTCTCTACTTCTCTCTGTCTCTCTCTCTCTCTTTCTGTCCCTCTCTGTCTCTCCTTGCCTCTCTCTGTCTCCCTCTGTCTCTCTCTGTCTCTCTCCGCCTCTCTCCGTCTCTCTCTGTCTCTCTCTGTCTCTCTCTGTCTCTCTCTGTCTCTCTCTGTCTCTCTCCGCCTCTCTCCGTCTCTCTCTGCCTCTCCCTGTCTCTCTCTGTCTCTCCCTGCCTCTCTCTAACTCTCTGCCTCTCTCTGTCTCCCTCTGTCTCTCTCCGTCTCTCTCTGTCCTTCTCTGTCTCTGTCCGTCTCTGTCTCTTTCTGTCTCTCTCCGTCTCTGTCCCTTTCTGTCTCTCTCTGTCTCTCTCTGTCTCTCTCTGTCTCCCTCTGTCTCTCTCTGTCTCTCTCCGCCTCTCTCCGTCTCTCTCTGTCTCTCTCTGTCTCTCTCTGTCTCTCTCTGCCTCTCTCTAACCCTCTGCCTCTCTCTGCCTCTCTCTGTCTCTCTCTGTGCCTCTCTGGCTCTTTTATTTCTCTATCGATTTCTTCCTCTCTCCGTTTCTCTCTGTCTCGTTCTGTCTCTCTCTCCACCTCTCTCTGGCCTTCTCTGACTTTCTCTGTCTTTCTCGGTGTCTCTCTGTCACTCTCTGTCTCCCTCCATCTCTCGCTGTTTCTCTCCATTTCTCACTAACTCTCTCTGTCTCTTTCTGTCCCTCTCTGTCTCTCTCCATCTCTCTCTGTCTGTCCTGATCATTAGCTTTCTGCCGCTCTCCGTCTCTCTCTATCTGCCTCTCTCTGTCCCTCTCTGTCTCTCTCTATCTCTCGCTTTTTCTCTCTACTTCTCTCTGTCTCTCTCTCTCTCTTTCTGTCTCTCTCTGTCTCTCTCTACTTCTCTCTGTCCCTCTCTGTCTCTCTCTATCTCTCGCTGTTTCTCTCTACTTCTCTCTGTCTCTCTCTATCTCTTTCTGTCCCTCTATGTCTCTCCTTGCCTCTCTCTGTCTCTCTCTGTCTCTCTCTGCCTCTCTCTAACTCTCTGCCTCTCTCTGCCTCTCTCTGTCTCTCTCTGTCTCTCTCTCTCTGTCTCTCTCTCTGTGCCTCTCTGGCTCTCTTTATTTCTCTATCACTTTCTTCCTCTCTCCGTTTCTCACTGTCTCGTTCTGTCTCTCTCTCCACCTCTCTCTGCCTCTCGCTGGCCTTCTCTGACTTTCTCTGTCTTTTTCGGTGTCTCTCTGTCACTCTCTGTCTCCCTCTATCTCTCGCTGTTTCTCTCTATTTCTCTCTGTCTCTCTCTCTTTCTGCCCCTTTCTGTCTCACCTTGCCTCTCTCTGTCTCTCTCTGTCTCCCTCCGTCTCTCTCTGTCTCTCTTTGTCTCTCTCTGCCTCTCTCTGTCCCGCTCTGTCTGTCTCTATCTCTCTCTGTCTCTCCCTGTCCCTCTCTGACTTTCTCTGTCTTTCTCGGTGTCTCTCTGTCACGCCCTCTCTCCCTCTACCTCTCACTGCTTCTCTCTGTCTCTCTCTCTGTCTCTCTCTGGCTCTCGTTGTTTCTCCATCTCTCTCTCCCTTTCTCCGTTCCTCTCTAGCTCTCTTTGTGTCTGTATCTCTCTCTGTCTGTCTCTGTCTCTCCTTGTCCCTCCCTGTCCCTCTCTGACTTGCTCTGTCTTTCTCGGTATCTCTCTGTCACTCTCTGTCTCTCTCTATCTCTCGCTGTTTCTCTCTACTTGTCTCTGTCTCACTCTGTCTCCTTCTGTCCCTCTCTGTCTCTCCTTGCCTCTCTGTCTCTCTCTGTCTCTCTCCGCCTCTCTCGGTCTCTCTCCGTCTCTCTCTCTGTCTCTCTCAGCCTCTCTCCGTCTCTCTCTGTCTCTCTTTGTCTCTCACTGCCTCACTCTGCCTCTCTCTGTCCCTCTCTGTCTCTCTCTGTCTCTCCCGGTCTCTGTCTCTACCCTCCTGTCTCTCTCTCCCTCTCTCCGTCTCTCTGTATCTGTCTCTCTCTCTATCTGTCTCTCTCTGTCTCTTTCTGTCTCTCTCCGTCTCTCTCTGTCCTTCTCTGACTTTCTCTGTCCTTCTCGGTGTCTCTCTGTTACTCTCTGTCTCCCTCCATCTCTCGCTGTTTCTCTCTACGTCTCTCTGTCTCTCTCCGTCTCGTTCTGTCTCTCTCTCCACTTCTCTCGGCCTCTCTCTGTCACTCTCTGTCTCCCTCTATCTCTCGCTGTTTCTCTCTGCTTCTCTCTGTCTCTCTCCGTCTCTGTCTCTTTCTGTCCCTCTCTGTCTCTCCTTGCCTCTTTCTGTCACTTTCAGTGTCTCTCCGTCTCTCTCTGGCTCTCGTTGTTTCTACATCTCTCTCTGCCTTTCTCCGTTCCTCTCTTGCTCTGTTTGTATCTGTATCTCTCTCTGTCTGTCTCTGTCTCTCCTTGCCTCTCCCTGTCCCTCTCTGACTTTCTCTGTCTTTCTCGGTGTCTCTCGGTCACTCTCTGTCTCCCTCTACCTCTCGCTGTTTCTCTCTGCTTCTCTCTGTCTCTCTCTGTCTCTCTCTGTCTCTCTCTGCCTCTCTCTAACTCTCTGCCTCTCTCTGTGCCTCTCTGGCTCTTTTATTTCTCTATCGATTTCTTCCTCTCTCCGTTTCTCTCTGTCTCGTTCTGTCTCTCTCTCCACCTCTCTCTGGCCTTCTCTGACTTTCTCTATCTTTCTCGGTGTCTCTCTGTCACTCTCTGTCTCTCTCTATCTCTCGCTGTTTCTCTCCATTTCTCACTAACTCTCTCTGTCTCTTTCTGTCCCTCTCTGTCTCTCTCCGTCTCTCTCTGTCTGTCTTGATCATTAGCTTTCTGCCGCTCTCCGTCTCTCTCTATCTGCCCCTCCCTGTCCCTCTCTATCGCTCTCTATCTCTCGCTGTTTCTCTCTACTTTTCTCTGTCTCTCTCTGTCTCTTTCTGTCCCTCTCTGTCTCTCTCTGTCTCTTTCTGTCCCTCTCACTCTCTCCTTGCCTTTCTCCCTCTCTATCACTTTCTTCCTCTCTCCGTTTCTCTCTGTCCCGTTCTGTCTCTCTCTCCACCTCTCTCTGCCTCTCTCTGGCCTTCTCTGACTTTCTCTGTCTTTCTCGGTGTCTCTCGGTCACTCTCTGTCTCCCTCTACCTCTCGCTGTTTCTCTCTGCTTCTCTCTGCTTCTCTCTGTCTCTCTCTGTCTCTCTCTGTCTCTCTCTGTCTCTCTCTGCCTCTCTCTAACTCTCTGCCTCTCTCTGTCTCTCTCTGTGCCTCTCTGGCTCTCTTTATTTCTCGATCACTTTCTTCCTCTCTCCGTTCCTCTCTGTCTCGTTCTGTCCTCTCTCCACCTCTCTCTGCCTCTCTTTGGCCTTCTCTGACTTTCTCTGTCTTTCTCGGTGTCTCTCTGTCACTCTCTGTCTCCCTCTATCTCTCGCTGTTTCTCTCTATTTCTCTCTAACTATCTCTGTCTCTTTCTATCCCTCTCTGTCTCTCCTTGCCTCTCTCTGTCTCTCTCTGTCTCTCTCCGCCTCTCTCCGTCTCTCTCCGGCGCTCTCTGTCCCTCGTCTCTCTCTGTCTCTCACTGCCTCTCTCTAAACCTCTGCCTCTATCCGCCTCTCTCCGTCTCTCTCTGCCTCACTCTGTCTCTCTCTGTGCCTCTCTCCGTCTCTCTCTGTCCCTCTCTGTCTCTCTCTATCTCTCGCTGTTTCTCTCTACTTCTCTCTGTCTCTCTCTCTCTCTCTTTCTGTCCCTCTCTGTCTCTCCTTGCCTCTCTCTGTCTCTCTCTGTCTCCCTCCGTCTCTCTCTGTCTCTCTTTGTATCTCTCTGCCTCTCTCTGTCCCGCTCTGTCTGTCTCTATCTCTCTCTGTCTCTCCCTGTCCCTCTCTGACTTTCTCTGCCTCTCTCTGTCTCTCTCTGTGCCTCTCTGGCTCTTTTATTTCTCTATCGATTTCTTCCTCTCTCCGTTTCTCTCTGTCTCGTTCTGTCTCTCTCTCCACCTCTCTCTGCCTCTCGCTGGCCTTCTCTGACTTTCTCTGTCTTTTTCGGTGTCTCTCTGTCACACTCTGTCTCCCTCTATCTCTCGCTGTTTCTCTCTATTTCTCGCTGTCTCTCTCTCTTTCTGCCCCTCTCTGTCTCACCTTGCCTCTCTCTGTCTCTCTCCGTCTCGTTCTGTCTCTCTCTCCACTTCTCTCGGCCTCTCTCTGTCACTCTCTGTCTCCCTCTATCTCTCGCTGTTTCTCTCTGCTTCTCTCTGTCTCTCTCCGTCTCTGTCTCTTTCTGTCCCTCTCTGTCTCTCCTTGCCTCTTTCTGTCACTTTCAGTGTCTCTCCGTCTCTCTCTGGCTCTCGTTGTTTCTACATCTCTCTCTGCCTTTCTCCGTTCCTCTCTTGCTCTGTTTGTATCTGTATCTCTCTCTGTCTGTCTCTGTCTCTCCTTGCCTCTCCCTGTCCCTCTCTGACTTTCTCTGTCTTTCTCGGTGTCTCTCTGTCACTCTCTGTCTCTCTCTGTCTCTCTCCGCCTCTCTCCGTCCTTCTCTGTCTCTCTCGGTCTCTCTGTGCCTCTCTGGCTCTCGTTATTTCTCTATCACTTTCTTCCTCTCTCCGTTTCTCTCTGTCTCGTTCTGTCTCTCTCTCCACCTCTCTCTGCCTCTCTCTGGCCTTCTCTGACTTTCTCTGTCTTTCTCGGTGTCTCTCGGTCACTCTCTGTCTCCCTCTACTTCTCGCTGTTTCTCTCTGCTTCTCTCTGTCTCTCTTTGTCTCTCTCTGTCTCTCTCTGCCTCTCTCTAACTCTCTGCCTCTCTCTGTCTCTCTCTGTGCCTCCCTGGCTCTCTTTATTTCTCGATCACTTTCTTCCTCTCTCCGTTCCTCTCTGTCTCGTTCTGTCCTCTCTCCACCTCTCTCTGCCTCTCTTTGGCCTTCTCTGACTTTCTCTGTCTTTCTCGGTGTCTCTCTGTCACTCTCTGTCTCCCTCTATCTCTCGCTGTTTCTCTCTATTTCTCTCTAACTATCTCTGTCTCTTTCTATCCCTCTCTGTCTCTCCTTGCCTCTCTCTGTCTCTCTCTGTCTCTCTCCGCCTATGTCTCTTTCTGTCCCTCTCTGTCTCTCCTTGCCTCTCTCTGTCTCCCTCTGTCTCTCTCTGTCTCTGTCCGCCTCTCTCCGTCTCTCTCTGTCTCTCTCTGTCTCTCTCTGCCTCTCTCTGCCTCTCTCTGCCTCTCTCTGTCTCTCTCTGTCTCTCTTTGTCCATCTCTGCCTCTCTCTGTCACGCCCTCTCTCCCTCTACCTCTCGCTGTTGCTCTCTGCTTCTCTCTGTCTCTCTCTGTCTCTCTCTGTCTGTCTTGATCATTAGCTTTCTGCGCTCTCCGTTCTCTCTGGCTCTCTTTGTTTCTCTATCTCTCTCTGTCTCTCTCTCCCTCTCTCCGTCTCTCTCTATCTGCCTCTCTCTGTCCCTCTCTGTCACCCTCTATCTCCCGCTGTTTTTCTCCATCTGTCTCTGTCTCTCTCTGTCTCTTTCTGTCCCTCTCTGTCTCTCTCTGTCTCTTTCTGTCCCTCTCTGTCTCTCCTTGCCTCTCTCTGTCCCACTCTGTCTCTCTCTGTCTCTCTCTGTCTCTCTCTCTTCCTCTCTCTGTCTCTCTCTGTCTCTTTCTGTCCCTCTCTGCCTCTTTCTGTCCCTCTCTGTCTCTCCTTGCCTCTCTCTGTCTCCCTCTTTCTCTCTCTGTCTCTCTCCGCCTCTCTCCGTCTCTCTCTGTCTCTCTCTGTCTCTCTCCGTCTCTCTCTGTCTGTCTTGATCGTTAGCTTTCTGCCGCTCTCCGTTCTCTCTGGCTCTCTTTGTTCCTCTGTCTCTCTCTTTCACTCTCTGTGTCTCTCTCTATCTCTCTCTGTCTCTGTCTCTCTCTGTCTCTGTCCGCCTCTCTCGGTCTCTCTCCGTCTCTCTCTCTGTCTGTCTCCTTCTCTCTCTATCTGCCTCTCTCTGTCCCTCTATGTCTCTTTCTGTCTCTCTCCGCCTCTGTCTCTTTCTGTCCCTCTCTGTCTCTCCTTGCCTCTCTCTGTCTCCCTCTGTCTCTCTCTGTCTCTGTCCGCCTCTCTCCGTCTCTCTCTGTCTCTCTCTGTCTCTCTCTGTCTCTCTCTGTCTCTCTCTGTCTCTCTCCGCCTCTCTCCGTCTCTCTCTGCCTCTCTCTGTCTCTCTCTGTCTCTCCCTGCCTCTCTCTAACTCTCTGCCTCTCTCTGTCTCTCTCTGTGCCTCTCTGGCTCTTTTATTTCTCTATCGATTTCTTCCTCTCTCCATTTCTCTCTGTCTCGTTCTGTCTCTCTCTCCACCTCTCTCTGGCCTTCTCTGACTTTCTCTGTCTTTCTCGGTGTCTCTCTGTCACTCTCTGTCTCTCTCTATCTCTCGCTGTTTCTCTCCATTTCTCACTAACTCTCTCTGTCTCTTTCTGTCCCTCTCTGTCTCTCTCCGTCTCTCTCTGTCTGTTTTGATCATTAGCTTTCTGCCGCTCTCCGTCTCTCTCTATCTGCCTCTCTCTGTCCCTCTCTGTCTCTCTCTATCTCTCGCTGTTTCTCTCTACTTCTCTCTGTCTCTCTTTCTCTCTTTCTGTCCCTCTCTGTCTCTCCTTGCACTCTCTCTGTCACTCTCTGTCTCCCTCTATCTCTCGCTGTTTCTCTCTATTTCTCTCTAACTATCTCTGTCTCTTTCTATCCCTCTCTGTCTCTCCTTGCCTATCTCTGTCTCTCTCTGTCTCTCTCCGCCTCTCTCCGTCTGTCTCCGGCGCTCTCTGTCCCTCGTCTCTCTCTGTCTCTCACTGCCTCTCTCTAACCCTCTGCCTCTCTCCGCCTCTCTCCGTCTCTCTCTGCCTCTCTCTGTCTCTCTCTGTGCCTCTCTCTGCCTCTCTCTGCCGCTCTCTGCCTCTCGCTGGCCTTCTCTGACTTTCTCTGTCTTTTTCGGTGTCTCTCTGTCACTCTCTGTCTCCCTCTATCTCTCGCTGTTTCTCTCTGCTTCTCTCTGTCTCTCTCCGTCTCTGTCTCTTTCTGTCCCTCTCTGTCTCTCCTTGCCTCTTTCTGTCACTTTCAGTGTCTCTCCGTCTCTCTCTGCCTCTCTCTGTCTCTCTCTGTGCCTCTCTCTGCCTCTCTCTGCCTCTCTCTGTCTCTCTCTGTCTCTCTTTGTCCATCTCTGCCTCTCTCTGTCACGCCCTCTCTCCCTCTAACTCTCGCTGTTTCTCTCTGCTTCTCTCTGTCTCTCTCTGTCTCTCTCTGTCTGTCTTGATCATTAGCTTTCTGCCGCTCTCCGTTTTCTCTGGCTCTCTTTGTTTCTCCATCTCTCTCTGTCTCTCTCTCCCTCTCTCCGTCTCTCTCTATCTGCCTCTCTCTGTCCCTCTCTGTCACCCTCTATCTCCCGCTGTTTCTCTCCATCTGTCTCTGTCTCTCTGTCTCTTTCTGTCCCTCTCTGTCTCTCTCCGTCTCTTTCTGTCCCTCTCTGTCTCTCCTTGCCTCTCTCTGTCCCCCTCTGTCTCTCTCTGTCTCTCTCTGTCTCTCTCTCTTCCTCTCTCTGTCTCTCTCTGTCTCTTTCTGTCCCTCTCTGCCTCTTTCTGTCCCTCTCTGTCTCTCCTTGCCTCTCTCTGTCTCTCTCTGTCTCTCTCCGCCTCTCTCGGTCTCTCTCCGTCTCTCTCTCTGTCTGTCTCCTTCTCTCTCTATCTGCCTCTCTCTGTCCCTCTATGTCTCTTTCTGTCGCTCTCCGCCT
>NW_026973898.1:665000-785000 GCF_034640455.1 Diachasmimorpha longicaudata
TCTCTCTACGTCTCTCTGTCTCTCTCCGTCTCGTTCTGTCTCTCTCTCCACTTCTCTCGGCCTCTCTCTGTCACTCTCTGTCTCCCTCTATCTCTCGCTGTTTCTCTCTGCTTCTCTCTGTCTCTCTCCGTCTCTGTCTCTTTCTGTCCCTCTCTGTCTCTCCTTGCCTCTTTCTGTCACTTTCAGTGTCTCTCCGTCTCTCTCTGGCTCTCGTTGTTTCTACATCTCTCTCTGCCTTTCTCCGTTCCTCTCTTGCTCTGTTTGTATCTGTATCTCTCTCTGTCTGTCTCTGTCTCTCCTTGCCTCTCCCTGTCCCTCTCTGACTTTCTCTGTCTTTCTCGGTGTCTCTCTGTCACTCTCTGTCTCTCTCTGTCTCTCTCCGCCTCTCTCCGTCCTTCTCTGTCTCTCTCGGTCTCTCTGTGCCTCTCTGGCTCTCGTTATTTCTCTATCACTTTCTTCCTCTCTCCGTTTCTCTCTGTCTCCTTCCTGACTCTCTCTCCACCTCTCTCTGCCTCTCTCTGGCCTTCTCTGACTTTCTCTGTCTTTCTCGGTGTCTCTCGGTCACTCTCTGTCTCCCTCTACATCTCGCTGTTTCTCTCTGCTTCTCTCTGTCTCTCTTTGTCTCTCTCTGTCTCTCTCTGCCTCTCTCTAACTCTCTGCCTCTCTCTGTCTCTCTCTGTGCCTCCCTGGCTCTCTTTATTTCTCGATCACTTTCTTCCTCTCTCCGTTCCTCTCTGTCTCGTTCTGTCCTCTCTCCACCTCTCTCTGCCTCTCTTTGGCCTTCTCTGACTTTCTCTGTCTTTCTCGGTGTCTCTCTGTCACTCTCTGTCTCCCTCTATCTCTCGCTGTTTCTCTCTATTTCTCTCTAACTATCTCTGTCTCTTTCTATCCCTCTCTGTCTCTCCTTGCCTCTCTCTGTCTCTCTCTGTCTCTCTCCGCCTCTCTCCGTCTCTCTCCGGCGCTCTCTGTCCCTCGTCTCTCTCTGTCTCTCACTGCCTCTCTCTAACCCTCTGCCTCTCTCCGCCTCTCTCCGTCTCTCTCTGCCTCTCTCTGTCTCTCTCTGTGCCTCTCTCTGCCTCTCTCTGCCTCTCTCTGCCTCTCTCTGTCTCTCTCTGTCTCTCTTTGTCCATCTCTGCCTCTCTCTGTCACGCCCTCTCTCCCTCTACCTCTCGCTGTTGCTCTCTGCTTCTCTCTGTCTCTCTCTGTCTCTCTCTGTCTGTCTTGATCATTAGCTTTCTGCCGCTCTCCGTTCTCTCTGGCTCTCTTTGTTTCTCTATCTCTCTCTGTCTCTCTCTCCCTCTCTCCGTCTCTCTCTATCTGCCTCTCTCTGTCCCTCTCTGTCACCCTCTATCTCCCGCTGTTTCTCTCCATCTGTCTCTGTCTCTCTCTGTCTCTTTCTGTCCCTCTCTGTCTCTCTCTGTCTCTTTCTGTCCCTCTCTGTCTCTCCTTGCCTCTCTCTGTCCCCCTCTGTCTCTCTCTGTCTCTCTCTGTCTCTCTTCCTCTCTCTGTCTCTCTCTGTCTCTTTCTGTCCCTCTCTGCCTCTTTCTGTCCCTCTCTGTCTCTCCTTGCCTCTCTCTGTCTCCCTCTGTCTCTCTCTGTCTCTCTCCGCCTCTCTCCGTCTCTCTCTGTCTCTCTCTGTCTCTCTCTGCCTCTCTCTAACTCTCTGCCTCTCTCTGCCTCTCTCTGTCTCTCTCTGTCTCTCTCTCTCTGTCTCTCTCTCTGTGCCTCTCTGGCTCTCTTTATTTCTCTATCACTTTCTTCCTCTCTCCGTTTCTCACTGTCTCGTTCTGTCTCTCTCTCCACCTCTCTCTGCCTCTCGCTGGCCTTCTCTGACTTTCTCTGTCTTTTTCGGTGTCTCTCTGTCACTCTCTGTCTCCCTCTATCTCTCGCTGTTTCTCTCTATTTCTCTCTGTCTCTCTCTCTTTCTGCCCCTTTCTGTCTCACCTTGCCTCTCTCTGTCTCTCTCTGTCTCCCTCCGTCTCTCTCTGTCTCTCTTTGTCTCTCTCTGCCTCTCTCTGTCCCGCTCTGTCTGTCTCTATCTCTCTCTGTCTCTCCCTGTCCCTCTCTGACTTTCTCTGTCTTTCTCGGTGTCTCTCTGTCACGCCCTCTCTCCCTCTACCTCTCACTGCTTCTCTCTGTCTCTCTCTCTGTCTCTCTCTGGCTCTCGTTGTTTCTCCATCTCTCTCTCCCTTTCTCCGTTCCTCTCTAGCTCTCTTTGTGTCTGTATCTCTCTCTGTCTGTCTCTGTCTCTCCTTGTCCCTCCCTGTCCCTCTCTGACTTGCTCTGTCTTTCTCGGTATCTCTCTGTCACTCTCTGTCTCTCTCTATCTCTCGCTGTTTCTCTCTACTTGTCTCTGTCTCACTCTGTCTCCTTCTGTCCCTCTCTGTCTCTCCTTGCCTCTCTGTCTCTCTCTGTCTCTCTCCGCCTCTCTCGGTCTCTCTCCGTCTCTCTCTCTGTCTCTCTCAGCCTCTCTCCGTCTCTCTCTGTCTCTCTTTGTCTCTCACTGCCTCACTCTGCCTCTCTCTGTCCCTCTCTGTCTCTCTCTGTCTCTCCCGGTCTCTGTCTCTACCCTCCTGTCTCTCTCTCCCTCTCTCCGTCTCTCTGTATCTGTCTCTCTCTCTATCTGTCTCTCTCTGTCTCTTTCTGTCTCTCTCCGTCTCTCTCTGTCCTTCTCTGACTTTCTCTGTCCTTCTCGGTGTCTCTCTGTTACTCTCTGTCTCCCTCCATCTCTCGCTGTTTCTCTCTACGTCTCTCTGTCTCTCTCCGTCTCGTTCTGTCTCTCTCTCCACTTCTCTCGGCCTCTCTCTGTCACTCTCTGTCTCCCTCTATCTCTCGCTGTTTCTCTCTGCTTCTCTCTGTCTCTCTCCGTCTCTGTCTCTTTCTGTCCCTCTCTGTCTCTCCTTGCCTCTTTCTGTCACTTTCAGTGTCTCTCCGTCTCTCTCTGGCTCTCGTTGTTTCTACATCTCTCTCTGCCTTTCTCCGTTCCTCTCTTGCTCTGTTTGTATCTGTATCTCTCTCTGTCTGTCTCTGTCTCTCCTTGCCTCTCCCTGTCCCTCTCTGACTTTCTCTGTCTTTCTCGGTGTCTCTCTGTCACTCTCTGTCTCTCTCTGTCTCTCTCCGCCTCTCTCCGTCCTTCTCTGTCTCTCTCGGTCTCTCTGTGCCTCTCTGGCTCTCGTTATTTCTCTATCACTTTCTTCCTCTCTCCGTTTCTCTCTGTCTCGTTCTGACTCTCTCTCCACCTCTCTCTGCCTCTCTCTGGCCTTCTCTGACTTTCTCTGTCTTTCTCGGTGTCTCTCGGTCACTCTCTGTCTCCCTCTACCTCTCGCTGTTTCTCTCTGCTTCTCTCTGTCTCTCTTTGTCTCTCTCTGTCTCTCTCTGCCTCTCTCTAACTCTCTGCCTCTCTCTGTCTCTCTCTGTGCCTCCCTGGCTCTCTTTATTTCTCGATCACTTTCTTCCTCTCTCCGTTCCTCTCTGTCTCGTTCTGTCCTCTCTCCACCTCTCTCTGCCTCTCTTTGGCCTTCTCTGACTTTCTCTGTCTTTCTCGGTGTCTCTCTGTCACTCTCTGTCTCCCTCTATCTCTCGCTGTTTCTCTCTATTTCTCTCTAACTATCTCTGTCTCTTTCTATCCCTCTCTGTCTCTCCTTGCCTCTCTCTGTCTCTCTCTGTCTCTCTCCGCCTCTCTCCGTCTCTCTCCGGCGCTCTCTGTCCCTCGTCTCTCTCTGTCTCTCACTGCCTCTCTCTAACCCTCTGCCTCTCTCCGCCTCTCTCCGTCTCTCTCTGCCTCTCTCTGTCTCTCTCTCTGCCTCTCTCTGCCTCTCTCTGCCTCTCTCTGCCTCTCTCTGTCTCTCTCTGTCTCTCTTTGTCCATCTCTGCCTCTCTCTGTCACGCCCTCTCTCCCTCTACCTCTCGCTGTTGCTCTCTGCTTCTCTCTGTCTCTCTCTGTCTCTCTCTGTCTGTCTTGATCATTAGCTTTCTGCCGCTCTCCGTTCTCTCTGGCTCTCTTCGTTTCTCTATCTCTCTCTGTCTCTCTCTCCCTCTCTCCGTCTCTCTCTATCTGCCTCTCTCTGTCCCTCTCTGTCACCCTCTATCTCCCGCTGTTTCTCTCCATCTGTCTCTGTCTCTCTCTGTCTCTTTCTGTCCCTCTCTGTCTCTCTCTGTCTCTTTCTGTCCCTCTCTGTCTCTCCTTGCCTCTCTCTGTCCCCCTCTGTCTCTCTCTGTCTCTCTCTGTCTCTCTCTCTTCCTCTCTCTGTCTCTCTCTGTCTCTTTCTGTCCCTCTCTGCCTCTTTCTGTCCCTCTCTGTCTCTCCTTGCCTCTCTCTGTCTCCCTCTGTCTCTCTCTGTCTCTCTCCGCCTCTCTCCGTCTCTCTCTGTCTCTCTCCGTCTCTCTCTGTCTGTCTTGATCGTTAGCTTTCTGCCGCTCTCCGTTCTCTCTGGCTCTCTTTGTTCCTCTGTCTCTCTCTGTCACTCTCCGTGTCTCTCTCTATCTCTCTCTGTCTCTGTCTCTCTCTGTCTCTGTCCGCCTCTCTCGGTCTCGCTCCGTCTCTCTCTCTGTCTGTCTCCTTCTCTCTCTATCTGCCTCTCTCTGTCCCTCTATGTCTCTTTCTGTCTCTCTCCGCCTCTGTCTCTTTCTGTCCCTCTCTGTCTCTCTCTATCTCTCGCTGTTTCTCTCTACTTCTCTCTGTCTCTCTTTCTCTCTTTCTGTCCCTCTCTGTCTCTCCTTGCACTCTCTCTGTCTCTCTCTGTCTCTCTCTGTATCTCTCTGTCTCTCCCTGCCTCTCTCTGTCTCTCTTTCTCTCTCTCTGCCTCTTTCTGCCTCTATCTGCCTCTCTCTGTCTCTCTCTACTTCTCTCTGTCCCTCTCTGTCTCTCTCTATCTCTCGCTGTTTCTCTCTACTTCTCTCTGTCTCTCTCTATCTCTTTCTGTCCCTCTATGTCTCTCCATGCCTCTCTCTGTCTCTCTCTGTCTCTCTCTGCCTCTCTCTAACTCTCTGCCTCTCTCTGCCTCTCTCTGTCTCTCTCTGTGCCTCTCTGGCTCTCTTTATTTCTCTATCACTTTCTTCCTCTCTCCGTTTCTCACTGTCTCGTTCTGTCTCTCTCTCCACCTCTCTCTGCCTCTCGCTGGCCTTCTCTGACTTTCTCTGTCTTTTTCGGTGTCTCTCTGTCACTCTCTGTCTCCCTCTATCTCTCGCTGTTTCTCTCTATTTCTCTCTGTCTCTCTCTCTTTCTGCCCCTTTCTGTCTCACCTTGCCTCTCTCTGTCTCTCTCTGTCTCCCTCCGTCTCTCTCTGTCTCTCTTTGTCTCTCTCTGCCTCTCTCTGTCCCGCTCTGTCTGTCTCTATCTCTCTCTGTCTCTCCCTGTCCCTCTCTGACTTTCTCTGTCTTTCTCGGTGTCTCTCTGTCACGCCCTCTCTCCCTCTACCTCTCACTGCTTCTCTCTGTCTCTCTCTCTGTCTCTCTCTGGCTCTCGTTGTTTCTCCATCTCTCTCTCCCCTTCTCCGTTCCTCTCTAGCTCTCTTTGTGTCTGTATCTCTCTCTGTCTGTCTCTGTCTCTCCTTGTCCCTCCCTGTCCCTCTCTGACTTGCTCTGTCTTTCTCGGTATCTCTCTGTCACTCTCTGTCTCTCTCTATCTCTCGCTGTTTCTCTCTACTTGTCTCTGTCTCACTCTGTCTCCTTCTGTCCCTCTCTGTCTCTCCTTGCCTCTCTGTCTCTCTCTGTCTCTCTCCGCCTCTCTCGGTCTCTCTCCGTCTCTCTCTCTGTCTCTCTCAGCCTCTCTCCGTCTCTCTCTCTGTCTCTCTTTGTCTATCACTGCCTCACTCTGCCTCTCTCTGTCCCTCTCTGTCTCTCTCTGTCTCTCCCGGTCTCTGTCTCTACCCTCCTGTCTCTCTCTCCCTCTCTCCGTCTCTCTGTATCTGTCTCTCTCTGTCTCTTTCTGTTTCTCTCTGCTTCTCTCTGTCTCTCTTTGTCTCTCTCTCTGTCTCTCTCTGCCTCTCTCTAACTCTCTGCCTCTCTCTGTCTCTCTCTGTGCCTCTCTGGCTCTCTTTATTTCTCGATCACTTTCTTCCTCTCTCCGTTCCTCTCTGTCTCGTTCTGTCCTCTCTCCACCTCTCTCTGCCTCTCTTTGGCCTTCTCTGACTTTCTCTGTCTTTCTCGGTGTCTCTCTGTCACTCTCTGTCTCCCTCTATCTCTCGCTGTTTCTCTCTATTTCTCTCTAACTATCTCTGTCTCTTTCTATCCCTCTCTGTCTCTCCTTGCCTCTCTCTGTCTCTCTCTGTCTCTCTCCGCCTCTCTCCGTCTCTCTCAGGCGCTCTCTGTCCCTCGTCTCTCTCTGTCTCTCACTGCCTCTCTCTAACCCTCTGCCTCTCTCCGCCTCTCTCCGTCTCTCTCTGCCTCTCTCTGTCTCTCTCTGTGCCTCTCTCTGCCTCTCTCTGCCTCTATCTGTCTCTCTCTGTCTCTCTTTGTCCATCTCTGCCTCTCTCTGTCACGCCCTCTCTCCCTCTAACTCTCGCTGTTTCTCTCTGCTTCTCTCTGTCTCTCTCTGTCTCTCTCTGTCTGTCTTGATCATTAGCTTTCTGCCGCTCTCCGTTCTCTCTGGCTCTCTTTGTTTCTCTATCTCTCTCTGTCTCTCTCTCCCTCTCTCCGTCTCGCTCTATCTGCCTCTCTCTGTCCCTCTCTGTCACCCTCTATCTCCCGCTGTTTCTCTCCATTTGTCTCTGTCTCTCTCTGTCTCTTTCTGTCCCTCTCTGTCTCTCTCCGTCTCTGTCTGTCCCTCTCTGTCTCTCCTTGCCTCTCTCTGTCCCCCTCTGTCTCTCTCTCTGTCTCTCTCTGTCTCTCTCTCTTCCTCTCTCTGTCTCTTTCTGTCCCTCTCTGCCTCTTTCTGTCCCTCTCTGTCTCTCCTTGCCTCTCTCTGTCTCCCTCTGTCTCTCTCTGTCTCTCTCCGCCTCTCTCCGTCTCTCTCTGTCTCTCTCTGTCTCTCTCTGTCTCTCTCCGCCTCTCTCGGTCTCGCTCCGTCTCTCTCTCTGTCTGTCTCCTTCTCTCTCTATCTGCCTCTCTCTGTCCCTCTATGTCTCTTTCTGTCGCTCTCCGCCTCTGTCTCTTTCTGTCCCTCTCTGTCTCTCCTTGCCTCTCCCTGTCCCTCTCTGACTTTCTCTGTCTTTTTCGGTGTCTCTCTGTCACTCTCTGTCTCTCTCTATCTCTCGCTGTTTCTCTTCACTTGTCTCTGTCTCTCTCTGTCTCTTTCTGTCCCTCTCTGTCTCTCCTTGCCACTCTCTGGCTCCCTCTGTCTCTCTCTGTCTCTCTCTGTCTCTCTCCGCCTCTCTCCGTCTCTCTCTGTCTCTCTCTGTCTCTCTCCGTCTCTCTCTGTCTCTCTCTCTCTCTGTCTGTCTCCGTCTCTGTCTATCTGCCTCTCTCTGTCCCTCTCTGTCCCGCCTTGACTTTCTCTGTCTTTCTCGGTGTCTCTCTGTCACTCTCTGTCTCTCTCCATCTCTCGCTGTTTCTCTCTACTTCTCTCTGTCTCTCTCTCTCTCTCTTTCTGTCCCTCTCTGTCTCTCCTTGCCTCTCTCTGTCTCCCTCTGTCTCTCTCTGTCTCTCTCCGCCTCTCTCCGTCTCTCTCTGTCTCTCTCTGTCTCTCTCTGTCTCTCTCTGTCTCTCTCTGTCTCTCTCCGCCTCTCTCCGTCTCTCTCTGCCTCTCCCTGTCTCTCTCTGTCTCTCCCTGCCTCTCTCTAACTCTCTGCCTCTCTCTGTCTCCCTCTGTCTCTCTCCGTCTCTCTCTGTCCTTCTCTGTCTCTGTCCGTCTCTGTCTCTTTCTGTCTCTCTCCGTCTCTGTCCCTTTCTGTCTCTCTCTGTCTCTCTCTGTCTCTCTCTGTCTCCCTCTGTCTCTCTCTGTCTCTCTCCGCCTCTCTCCGTCTCTCTCTGTCTCTCTCTGTCTCTTTCTGTCTCTCTCTGCCTCTCTCTAACCCTCTGCCTCTCTCTGCCTCTCTCTGTCTCTCTCTGTGCCTCTCTGGCTCTTTTATTTCTCTATCGATTTCTTCCTCTCTCCGTTTCTCTCTCTCGTTCTGTCTCTCTCTCCACCTCTCTCTGGCCTTCTCTGACTTTCTCTGTCTTTCTCGGTGTCTCTCTGTCACTCTCTGTCTCTCTCTATCTCTCGCTGTTTCTCTCCATTTCTCACTAACTCTCTCTGTCTCTTTCTGTCCCTCTCTGTCTCTCTCCGTCTCTCTCTGTCTGTCTTGATCATTAGCTTTCTGCCGCTCTCCGTCTCTCTCTATCTGCCTCTCTCTGTCCCTCTCTGTCTCTCTCTATCTCTCGCTGTTTCTATCTACTTCTCTCCGTCTCTCTTTCTCTCTTTCTGTCCCTCTCTGTCTCTCCTTGCACTCGCTCTGTCTCTCTCTGTCTCTCTCTGTATCTCTCTGTCTCTCCCTGCCTCTCTCTGTCTCTCTTTCTCTCTCTCTGCCTCTTTCTGCCTCTATCTGCCTCTCTCTGTCTCTCTCTACTTCTCTCTGTCCCTCTCTGTCTCTCTCTATCTCTCGCTGTTTCTCTCTACTTCTCTCTGTCTCTCTATCTCTTTCTGTCCCTCTATGTCTCTCCTTGCCTCTCTCTGTCTCTCTCTGTCTCTCTCTGCCTCTCTCTAACTCTCTGCCTCTCTCTGCCTCTCTCTGTCTCTCTCTGTCTCTCTCTGTGCCTCTCTGGCTCTCTTTATTTCTCTATCACTTTCTTCCTCTCTCCGTTTCTCACTGTCTCGTTCTGTCTCTCTCTCCACCTCTCTCTGCCTCTCGCTGGCCTTCTCTGACTTTCTCTGTCTTTTTCGGTGTCTCTCTGTCACTCTCTGTCTCCCTCTATCTCTCGCTGTTTCTCTCTATTTCTCTCTGTCTCTCTCTCTTTCTGCCCCTCTCTGTCTCACCTTGCCTCACTCTGTCTCTCTCTGTCTCCCTCCGTCTCTCTCTGTCTCTCTTTGTCTCTCTCTGCCTCTCTCTGTCCCGCTCTGTCTGTCTCTATCTCTCTCTGTCTCTCCCTGTCCCTCTCTGACTTTCTCTGTCTTTCTCGGTGTCTCTCTGTCACGCCCTCTCTCCCTCTACCTCTCACTGCTTCTCTCTGTCTCTCTCTGTCTCTCTCTGGCTCTCGTTGTTTCTCCATCTCTCTCTCCCTTTCTCCGTTCCTCTCTAGCTCTCTTTGTGTCTGTATCTCTCTCTGTCTGTCTCTGTCTCTCCTTGTCCCTCCCTGTCTCTCTCTGACTTGCTCTGTCTTTCTCGGTATCTCCCTGTCACTCTCTGTCTCTCTCTATCTCTCGCTGTTTCTCTCTACTTGTCTCTGTCTCACTCTGTCTCTTTCTGTCCCTCTCTGTCTCTCCTTGCCTCTCTGTCTCTGTCTCTCTCTGTTTCTCTCCGCCTCTCTCCGTCTCTCTCTCTGTCTCTCTCAGCCTCTCTCCGTCTCTCTCTGTCTCTCTTTGTCTCTCACTGCCTCACTCTGCCTCTCTCTGTCCCTCTCTGTCTCTCTCTGTCTCTCCCGGTCTCTGTCTCTACCCTCCTGCCTCTCTCTCCCTCTCTCCGTCTCTCTGTATCTGTCTCTCTCTCTATCTGTCTCTCT
The DNA here is from genome assembly GCF_034640455.1 of Diachasmimorpha longicaudata. Lineage (NCBI taxonomy): Eukaryota > Metazoa > Arthropoda > Insecta > Hymenoptera > Braconidae > Diachasmimorpha > Diachasmimorpha longicaudata. Next base: position 674,574 of record NW_026973898.1, read on the forward strand.
CTGTCTCTTTCTGTCTCTCTCCGTCTCTCTCTGTCCTTCTCTGACTTTCTCTGTCCTTCTCGGTGTCTCTCTGTTACTCTCTGTCTCCCTCTATCTCTCGCTGTTTCTCTCTACGTCACTCTGTCTCTCTCCGTCTCGTTCTGTCTCTCTCTCCACTTCTCTCGGCCTCTCTCTGTCACTCTCTGTCTCCCTCTATCTCTCGCTGTTTCTCTCTGCTTCTCTCTGTCTCTCTCCGTCTCTGTCTCTTTCTGTCCCTCTCTGTCTCTCCTTGCCTCTTTCTGTCACTTTCAGCGTCTCTCCGTCTCTCTCTGGCTCTCGTTGTTTCTACATCTCTCTCTGCCTTTCTCCGTTCCTCTCTTGCTCTGTTTGTATCTGTATCTCTCTCTGTCTGTCTCTGTCTCTCCTAGCCTCTCCCTGTCCCTCTCTGACTTTGTCTGTCTTTCTCGGTGTCTCTCTGTCACTCTCTGTCTCTCTCTATCTCTCGCTGTTTCTCTCTACTTCTCTCTGTCTCTCTCTCTCTTTCTGTCCCTCTCTGTCTCTCCTTGCCTCTCTCTGTCTCTCTTTGTCTCTCTCTGTCTCTCCCTGCCTCTCTCTGTCTCTCTTTCTCTCTCTCTGCCTCTTTCTGCCTCTATCTGCCTCTCTCTGTCTCTCTCTACTTCTCTCTGTCCCTCTCTGTCTCTCTCTATCTCTCGCTGTTTCTCTCTACTTCTCTCTGTCTCTCTCTATCTCTTTCTGTCCCTCTATGTCTCTCTCTGCCTCTCTCTGTCTCTCTCTGTCTCTCTCTGTGCCTCTCTGGCTCTCTTTATTTCTCTATCACTTTCTTCCTCTCTCCGTTTCTCACTGTCTCGTTCTGTTTCTCTCTCCACCTCTCTCTGCCTCTCGCTGGTCTTCTCTGACTTTCTCTGTCTTTTTCGGTGTCTCTCTGTCACTCTCTGTCTCCCTCTATCTCTCGCTGTTTCTCACTATTTCTCTCTGTCTCTCTCTCTTTCTGCCCCTCTCTGTCTCACCTTGCCTCACTCTGTCTCTCTCTGTCTCCCTCCGTCTCTCTCTGTCTCTCTTTGTCTCTCTCTGCCTCTCTCTGTCCCGCTCTGTCTGTCTCTATCTCTCTCTGTCTCTCCCTGTCCCTCTCTGACTTTCTCTGTCTTTCTCGGTGTCTCTCCGTCACGCCCTCTCTCCCTCTACCTCTCACTGCTTCTCTCTGTCTCTCTCTCTGTCTCTCTCTGGCTCTCGTTTTTTCTCCATCTCTCTCTCCCTTTCTCCGTTCCTCTCTAGCTCTCTTTGTGTCTGTATCTCTCTCTGTCTGTCTCTGTCTCTCCTTGTCCCTCCCTGTCTCTCTCTGACTTGCTCTGTCTTTCTCGGTATCTCTCTGTCACTCTCTGTCTCTCTCTATCTCTCGCTGTTTCTCTCTACTTGTCTCTGTCTCACTCCGTCTCTTTCTGTCCCTCTCTGTCTCTCCTTGCCTCTCTGTCTCTCTCCGCCTCTCTCGGTCTCTCTCCATCTCTCTCTCTGTCTCTCTCAGCCTCTCTCCGTCTCTCTCTGTCTCTCTTTGTCTCTCACTGCCTCACTCTGCCTCTCTCTGTCCCTCTCTGTCTCTTTCTGTCTCTCCCGGTCTCTGTCTCTACCCTCCTGTCTCTCTCTCCCTCACTCCGTCTCTCTGTATCTGTCTCTCTCTCTATCTGTCTCCCTCTGTCTCTTTCTGTCTCTCTCCGTCTCTCTCTGTCCTTTTCTGACTTTCTCTGTCCTTCTCGGTGTCTCTCTGTTACTCTCTGTCTCCCTCTATCTCTCGCTGTTTCTCTCTACGTCTCTCTGTCTCTCTCCGTCTCGTTCTGTCTCTCTCTCCACTTCTCTCGGCCTCTCTCTGTCACTCTCTGTCTCCCTCTATCTCTCGCTGTTTCTCTCTGCTTCTCTCTGTCTCTCTCCGTCTCTGTCTCTTTCTGTCCCTCTCTGTCTCTCCTTGCCTCTTTCTGTCACTTTCAGCGTCTCTCCGTCTCTCTCTGGCTCTCGTTGTTTCTACATCTCTCGCTGCCTTTCTCCGTTCCTCTCTTGCTCTGTTTGTATCTGTATCTCTCTCTGTCTGTCTCTGTCTCTCCTAGCCTCTCCCTGTCCCTCTCTGACTTTCTCTGTCTTTCTCGGTGTCTCTCTGTCACTCTCTGTCTCTCTCTATCTCTCGCTGTTTCTCTCTACTTGTCTCTGTCTCTCTCTGTCTCTCTCGCCTCTCTCCGTCTCTCTCTGTCTCTCTCTGTCTCTCTCTGTCTCCCTCTGCCTCTCTCTAACTCTCTGCCTCTCTGCCTCTCTCTGCCTCTCTCTGTCTCTCTCTGTGCCTCTCTGGCTCTTTTATTTCTCTATCGATTTCTTCCTCTCTCCGTTTCTCACTGTCTCGTTCTGTCTCTCTCTCCACCTCTCTCTGCCTCTCGCTGGCCTTCTCTGACTTTCTCTGTCTTTTTCGGTGTCTCTCTGTCACTCTCTGTCCCCCTCTATCTCTCGCTGTTTCTCTCTATTTCTCTCTGTCTCTCTCTCTTTCTGCCCCTCTCTGTCTCACCTTGCCTCACTCTGTCTCTCTCTGTCTCCCTCCGTCTCTCTCTGTCTCTCTTTGTCTCTCTCTGCCTCTCTCTGTCCCGCTCTGTCTGTCTCTATCTCTCTCTGTCTCTCCCTGTCCCTCTCTGACTTTCTCTGTCTTTCTCGGTGTCTCTCTGTCACGCCCTCTCTCCCTCTACCTCTCACTGCTTCTCTCTGTCTCTCTCTCTGTCTCTCTCTGGCTCTCGTTGTTTCTCCATCTCTCTCTCCCTTTCTCCGTTCCTCTCTAGCTCTCTTTGTGTCTGTATCTCTCTCTGTCTGTCTCTGTCTCTCCTTGTCCCTCCCTGTCTCTCTCTGACTTGCTCTGTCTTTCTCGGTATCTCTCTGTCACTCTCTGTCTCTCTCTATCTCTCGCTGTTTCTCTCTACTTGTCTCTGTCTCACTCTGTCTCTTTCTGTCCCTCTCTGTCTCTCCTTGCCTCTCTGTCTCTGTCTCTCTCTGTCTCTCTCCGCCTCTCTCGGTCTCTCTCCATCTCTCTCTCTGTCTCTCTCAGCCTCTCTCCGTCTCTCTCTGTCTCTCTTTGTCTCTCACTGCCTCACTCTGCCTCTCTCTGTCCCTCTCTGTCTCTCTCTGTCTCTCCCGGTCTCTGTCTCTACCCTCCTGTCTCTCTCTCCCTCTCTCCGTCTCTCTGTTTCTGTCTCTCTCTCTATCTGTCTCTCTCTGTCTTTTTCTGTCTCTCTCCGTCTCTCTCTGTCCTTCTCTGACTTTCTCTGTCCTTCTCGGTGTCTCTCTGTTACTCTCTGTCTCCCTCTATCTCTCGCTGTTTCTCTCTACGTCTCTCTGTCTCTCATCGTCTCGTTCTGTCTCTCTCTCCACTTCTCTCGGCCTCTCTCTGTCACTCTCTGTCTCCCTCTATCTCTCGCTGTTTCTCTCTGCTTCTCTCTGTCTCTCTCCGTCTCTGTCTCTTTCTGTCCCTCTCTGTCTCTCCTTGCCTCTTTCTGTCACTTTCAGCGTCTCTCCGTCTCTCTCTGGCTCTCGTTGTTTCTACATCTCTCTCTGCCTTTCTCCGTTCCTCTCTTGCTCTGTTTGTATCTGTATCTCTCTCGGTCTGTCTCTGTCTCTCCTAGCCTCTCCCTGTCCGTCTCTGACTTTCTCTGTCTTTCTCGGTGTCTCTCTGTCACTCTCTGTCTCCCTCTATCTCTCGCTGTTTCTCTCTATTTCTCTCTAACTATCTCTGTCTCTTTCTATCCCTCTCTGTCTCTCCTTGCCTCTCTCTGTCTCTCTCTGTCTCTCTCCGCCTCTCTCCGTCTCTCTCCGGCGCTCTCTGTCCCTCGTCTCCCTCTGTCTCTCACTGCCTCTCTCTAACCCTCTGCCTCTCTCCGCCTCTCTCCGTCTCTCTCTGCCTCTCTCTGTCTCTCTCTGTGCCTCTCTCTGCCTCTCTCTGCCTCTCTCTGTCTCTCTCTGTCTCTCTTTGTCCATCTCTGCCTCTCTCTGTCACGCCCTCTCTCCCTCTAACTCTCGCTGTTTCTCTCTGCTTCTCTCTGTCTCTCTCTGTCTCTCTCTGTCTGTCTTGATCATTAGCTTTCTCCCGCTCTCCGTTCTCTCTGGCTCTCTTTGTTTCTCTATCTCTCTCTGTCTCTCTCTCCCTCTCTCCGTCTCGCTCTATCTGCCTCTCTCTGTCCCTCTCTGTCACCCTCTATCTCCCGCTGTTTCTCTCCATTTGTCTCTGTCTCTCTCTGTCTCTTTCTGTCCCTCTCTGTCTCTCTCCGTCTCTGTCTGTCCCTCTCTGTCTCTCCTTGCCTCTCTCTGTCCCCCTCTGTCTCTCTCTGTCTCTCTCTGTCTCTCTCTCTTCCTCTCTCTGTCTCTTTCTGTCCCTCTCTGCCTCTTTCTGTCCCTCTCTGTCTCTCCTTGCCTCTCTCTGTCTCCCTCTGTCTCTCTCTGTCTCTCTCCGCCTCTCTCCGTCTCTCTCTGTCTCTCTCTGTCTCTCTCTGTCTCTCTCCGCCTCTCTCGGTCTCGCTCCGTCTCTCTCTCTGTCTGTCTCCTTCTCTCTCTATCTGCCTCTCTCTGTCCCTCTATGTCTCTTTCTGTCGCTCTCCGCCTCTGTCTCTTTCTGTCCCTCTCTGTCTCTCCTTGCCTCTCCCTGTCCCTCTCTGACTTTCTCTGTCTTTTTCGGTGTCTCTCTGTCACTCTCTGTCTCTCTCTATCTCTCGCTGTTTCTCTTCACTTGTCTCTGTCTCTCTCTGTCTCTTTCTGTCCCTCTCTGTCTCTCCTTGCCACTCTCTGTCTCCCTCTGTCTCTCTCTGTCTCTCTCTGTCTCTCTCCGCCTCTCTCCGTCTCTCTCTGTCTCTCTCTGTCTCTCTCCGTCTCTCTCTGTCTCTCTCTCTCTCTGTCTGTCTCCGTCTCTGTCTATCTGCCTCTCTCTGTCCCTCTCTGTCCCGCCTTGACTTTCTCTGTCTTTCTCGGTGTCTCTCTGTCACTCTCTGTCTCTCTCCATCTCTCGCTGTTTCTCTCTACTTCTCTCTGTCTCTCTCTCTCTCTTTCTGTCCCTCTCTGTCTCTCCTTGCCTCTCTCTGTCTCCCTCTGTCTCTCTCTGTCTCTCTCCGCCTCTCTCCGTCTCTCTCTGTCTCTCTCTGTCTCTCTCTGTCTCTCTCTGTCTCTCTCTGTCTCTCTCCGCCTCTCTCCGTCTCTCTCTGCCTCTCCCTGTCTCTCTCTGTCTCTCCCTGCCTCTCTCTAACTCTCTGCCTCTCTCTGTCTCCCTCTGTCTCTCTCCGTCTCTCTCTGTCCTTCTCTGTCTCTGTCCGTCTCTGTCTCTTTCTGTCTCTCTCCGTCTCTGTCCCTTTCTGTCTCTCTCTGTCTCTCTCTGTCTCTCTCTGTCTCCCTCTGTCTCTCTCTGTCTCTCTCCGCCTCTCTCCGTCTCTCTCTGTCTCTCTCTGTCTCTCTCTGTCTCTCTCTGCCTCTCTCTAACCCTCTGCCTCTCTCTGCCTCTCTCTGTCTCTCTCTGTGCCTCTCTGGCTCTTTTATTTCTCTATCGATTTCTTCCTCTCTCCGTTTCTCTCTGTCTCGTTCTGTCTCTCTCTCCACCTCTCTCTGGCCTTCTCTGACTTTCTCTGTCTTTCTCGGTGTCTCTCTGTCACTCTCTGTCTCTCTCTATCTCTCGCTGTTTCTCTCCATTTCTCACTAACTCTCTCTGTCTCTTTCTGTCCCTCTCTGTCTCTCTCCGTCTCTCTCTGTCTGTCTTGATCATTAGCTTTCTGCCGCTCTCCGTCTCTCTCTATCTGCCTCTCTCTGTCCCTCTCTGTCTCTCTCTATCTCTCGCTGTTTCTCTCTACTTCTCTCCGTCTCTCTTTCTCTCTTTCTGTCCCTCTCTGTCTCTCCTTGCACTCGCTCTGTCTCTCTCTGTCTCTCTCTGTATCTCTCTGTCTCTCCCTGCCTCTCTCTGGCTCTCTTTCTCTCTCTCTGCCTCTTTCTGCCTCTATCTGCCTCTCTCTGTCTCTCTCTACTTCTCTCTGTCCCTCTCTGTCTCTCTCTATCTCTCGCTGTTTCTCTCTACTTCTCTCTGTCTCTCTATCTCTTTCTGTCCCTCTATGTCTCTCCTTGCCTCTCTCTGTCTCTCTCTGTCTCCCTCTGCCTCTCTCTAACTCTCTGCCTCTCTCTGCCTCTCTCTGTCTCTCTCTGTCTCTCTCTGTGCCTCTCTGGCTCTCTTTATTTCTCTATCACTTTCTTCCTCTCTCCGTTTCTCACTGTCTCGTTCTGTCTCTCTCTCCACCTCTCTCTGCCTCTCGCTGGCCTTCTCTGACTTTCTCTGTCTTTTTCGGTGTCTCTCTGTCACTCTCTGTCTCCCTCTATCTCTCGCTGTTTCTCTCTATTTCTCTCTGTCTCTCTCTCTTTCTGCCCCTCTCTGTCTCACCTTGCCTCACTCTGTCTCTCTCTGTCTCCCTCCGTCTCTCTCTGTCTCTCTTTGTCTCTCTCTGCCTCTCTCTGTCCCGCTCTGTCTGTCTCTATCTCTCTCTGTCTCTCCCTGTCCCTCTCTGACTTTCTCTGTCTTTCTCGGTGTCTCTCTGTCACGCCCTCTCTCCCTCTACCTCTCACTGCTTCTCTCTGTCTCTCTCTGTCTCTCTCTGGCTCTCGTTGTTTCTCCATCTCTCTCTCCCTTTCACCGTTCCTCTCTAGCTCTCTTTGTGTCTGTATCTCTCTCTGTCTGTCTCTGTCTCTCCTTGTCCCTCCCTGTCTCTCTCTGACTTGCTCTGTCTTTCTCGGTATCTCCCTGTCACTCTCTGTCTCTCTCTATCTCTCGCTGTTTCTCTCTACTTGTCTCTGTCTCACTCTGTCTCTTTCTGTCCCTCTCTGTCTCTCCTTGCCTCTCTGTCTCTGTCTCTCTCTGTTTCTCTCCGCCTCTCTCCGTCTCTCTCTCTGTCTCTCTCAGCCTCTCTCCGTCTCTCTCTGTCTCTCTTTGTCTCTCACTGCCTCACTCTGCCTCTCTCTGTCCCTCTCTGTCTCTCTCTGTCTCTCCCGGTCTCTGTCTCTACCCTCCTGTCTCTCTCTCCCTCTCTCCGTCTCTCTGTATCTGTCTCTCTCTCTATCTGTCTCTCTCTGTCTCTTTCTGTCTCTCTCCGTCTCTCTCTGTCCTTCTCTGACTTTCTCTGTCCTTCTCGGTGTCTCTCTGTTACTCTCTGTCTCCCTCTATCTCTCGCTGTTTCTCTCTACGTCACTCTGTCTCTCTCCGTCTCGTTCTGTCTCTCTCTCCACTTCTCTCGGCCTCTCTCTGTCACTCTCTGTCTCCCTCTATCTCTCGCTGTTTCTCTCTGCTTCTCTCTGTCTCTCTCCGTCTCTGTCTCTTTCTGTCCCTCTCTGTCTCTCCTTGCCTCTTTCTGTCACTTTCAGCGTCTCTCCGTCTCTCTCTGGCTCTCGTTGTTTCTACATCTCTCTCTGCCTTTCTCCGTTCCTCTCTTGCTCTGTTTGTATCTGTATCTCTCTCTGTCTGTCTCTGTCTCTCCTAGCCTCTCCCTGTCCCTCTCTGACTTTGTCTGTCTTTCTCGGTGTCTCTCTGTCACTCTCTGTCTCTCTCTATCTCTCGCTGTTTCTCTCTACTTCTCTCTGTCTCTCTCTCTCTTTCTGTCCCTCTCTGTCTCTCCTTGCCTCTCTCTGTCTCTCTTTGTCTCTCTCTGTCTCTCCCTGCCTCTCTCTGTCTCTCTTTCTCTCTCTCTGCCTCTTTCTGCCTCTATCTGCCTCTCTCTGTCTCTCTCTACTTCTCTCTGTCCCTCTCTGTCTCTCTCTATCTCTCGCTGTTTCTCTCTACTTCTCTCTGTCTCTCTCTATCTCTTTCTGTCCCTCTATGTCTCTCCTTGCCTCTCTCTGTCTCTCTCTGTCTCTCTCTGCCTCTCTCTGCCTCTCTCTGTCTCTCTCTGTCTCTCTCTGTGCCTCTCTGGCTCTCTTTATTTCTCTATCACTTTCTTCCTCTCTCCGTTTCTCACTGTCTCGTTCTGTTTCTCTCTCCACCTCTCTCTGCCTCTCGCTGGCCTTCTCTGACTTTCTCTGTCTTTTTCGGTGTCTCTCTGTCACTCTCTGTCTCCCTCTATCTCTCGCTGTTTCTCTCTATTTCTCTCTGTCTCTCTCTCTTTCTGCCCCTCTCTGTCTCACCTTGCCTCACTCTGTCTCTCTCTGTCTCCCTCCGTCTCTCTCTGTCTCTCTTTGTCTCTCTTTGTCTCTCTCTGCCTCTCTCTGTCCCGCTCTGTCTGTCTCTATCTCTCTCTGTCTCTCCCTGTCCCTCTCTGACTTTCTCTGTCTTTCTCGGTGTCTCTCCGTCACGCCCTCTCTCCCTCTACCTCTCACTGCTTCTCTCTGTCTCTCTCTCTGTCTCTCTCTGGCTCTCGTTTTTTCTCCATCTCTCTCTCCCTTTCTCCGTTCCTCTCTAGCTCTCTTTGTGTCTGTATCTCTCTCTGTCTGTCTCTGTCTCTCCTTGTCCCTCCCTGTCTCTCTCTGACTTGCTCTGTCTTTCTCGGTATCTCTCTGTCACTCTCTGTCTCTCTCTATCTCTCGCTGTTTCTCTCTACTTGTCTCTGTCTCACTCCGTCTCTTTCTGTCCCTCTCTGTCTCTCCTTGCCTCTCTTTCTCTCTCCGCCTCTCTCGGTCTCTCTCCATCTCTCTCTCTGTCTCTCTCAGCCTCTCTCCGTCTCTCTCTGTCTCTCTTTGTCTCTCACTGCCTCACTCTGCCTCTCTCTGTCCCTCTCTGTCTCTTTCTGTCTCTCCCGGTCTCTGTCTCTACCCTCCTGTCTCTCTCTCCCTCACTCCGACTCTCTGTATCTGTCTCTCTCTCTATCTGTCTCCCTCTGTCTCTTTCTGTCTCTCTCCGTCTCTCTCTGTCCTTTTCTGACTTTCTCTGTCCTTCTCGGTGTCTCTCTGTTACTCTCTGTCTCCCTCTATCTCTCGCTGTTTCTCTCTACGTCTCTCTGTCTCTCTCCGTCTCGTTCTGTCTCTCTCTCCACTTCTCTCGGCCTCTCTCTGTCACTCTCTGTCTCCCTCTATCTCTCGCTGTTTCTCTCTGCTTCTCTCTGTCTCTCTCCGTCTCTGTCTCTTTCTGTCCCTCTCTGTCTCTCCTTGCCTCTTTCTGTCACTTTCAGCGTCTCTCCGTCTCTCTCTGGCTCTCGTTGTTTCTACATCTCTCTCTGAATTTCTCCGTTCCTCTCTTGCTCTGTTTGTATCTGTATCTCTCTCTGTCTGTCTCTGTCTCTCCTAGCCTCTCCCTGTCCCTCTCTGACTTTCTCTGTCTTTCTCGGTGTCTCTCTGTCACTCTCTGTCTCTCTCTATCTCTCGCTGTTTCTCTCTACTTGTCTCTGTCTCTCTCTGTCTCTCTCGCCTCTCTCCGTCTCTCTCTGTCTCTCTCTGTCTCTCTCTGTCTCCCTCTGCCTCTCTCTAACTCTCTGCCTCTCTGCCTCTCTCTGCCTCTCTCTGTCTCTCTCTGTGCCTCTCTGGCTCTTTTATTTCTCTATCGATTTCTTCCTCTCTCCGTTTCTCTCTGTCTCGTTCTGTCTCTCTCTCCACCTCTCTCTGCCTCTCGCTGGCCTTCTCTGACTTTCTCTGTCTTTCTCGGTGTCTCTCTGTCACTCTCTGTCTCCCTCTATCTCTCGCTGTTTCTCTCCATTTCTCACTAACTCTCTCTGTCTCTTTCTGTCCCTCTCTGTCTCTCTCCATCTCTCTCTGTCTGTCCTGATCATTAGCTTTCTGCCGCTCTCCGTCTCTCTCTATCTGCCTCTCTCTGTCCCTCTCTGTCTCTCTCTATCTCTCGCTGTTTCTCTCTACTTCCCTCTGTCTCTCTCTCTCTCTCTTTCTGTCTCTCTCTGTCTCTCTCTACTTCTCTCTGTCCCTCTCTGTCTCTCTCTATCTCTCGCTGTTTCTCTCTACTTCTCTCTGTCTCTCTCTATCTCTTTCTGTCCCTCTATGGCTCTCCTTGCCTCTCTCTGTCTCTCTCTGTCTCTCTCTGCCTCTCTCTAACTCTCTGCCTCTCTCTGCCTCTCTCTGTCTCTCTCTGTCTCTCTCTTTGTGCCGCTCTGGCTCTCTTTATTTCTCTATCACTTTCTTCCTCTCTCCGTTTCTCACTGTCTCGTTCTGTCTCTCTCTCCACCTCTCGCTGCCTCTCGCTGGCCTTCTCTGACTTTCTCTGTCTTGTTCGGTGTCTCTCTGTCACTCTCTGTCTCCCTCTATCTCTCGCTGTTTCTCTCTATTTCTCTCTGTCTCTCTCTCTTTCTGCCCCTCTCTGTCTCACCTTGCCTCTCTCTGTCTCTCTCTGTCTCCCTCCGTCTCTCTCTGTCTCTCTCTGTCTCTCTCTGTGCCTCTCTGGCTCTCTTTATTTCTCGATCACTTTCTTCCTCTCTCCGTTCCTCTCTGTCTCGTTCTGTCCTCTCTCCACCTCGCTCTGCCTCTCTTTGGCCTTCTCTGACTTTCTCTGTCTTTCTCGGTATCTCTCTGTCACTCTCTGTCTCTCTCTATCTCTCGCTGTTTCTCTCTACTTGTCTCTGTCTCACTCTGTCTCCTTCTGTCCCTCTCTGTCTCTCCTTGCCTCTCTGTCTCTGTCTCTCTCTGTCTCTCTCCGCCTCTCTCGGTCTCTCTCCGTCTCTCTCTCTGTCTCTCTCAGCCTCTCTCCGTCTCTCTCTCTCTGTCTCTCTTTGTCTCTCACTGCCTCACTCTGCCTCTCTCTGTCCCTCTCTGTCTCTCTCTGTCTCTCCCGGTCTCTGTCTCTACCCTCCTGTCTCTCTCTCCCTCTCTCCGTCTCTCTGTATCTGTCTCTCTCTGTCTCTTTCTGTCTCTCTCCGTCTCTCTCTGTCCTTCTCTGACTTTCTCTGTCCTTCTCGGTGTCTCTCTGTTACTCTCTGTCTCCCTTTATCTCTCGCTGTTTCTCTCTACGTCTCTCTGTCTCTCTCTCCACTTCTCTCGGCCTCTCTCTGTCACTCTCTGTCTCCCTCTATCTCTCGCTGTTTCTCTCTGCTTCTCTCTGTCTCTCTCCGTCTCTGTCTCTTTCTGTCCCTCTCTGTCTCTCCTTGCCTCTTTCTGTCACTTTCAGTGTCTCTCCGTCTCTCTCTGGCTCTCGTTGTTTCTACATCTCTCTCTGCCTTTCTCCGTTCCTCTCTTGCTCTGTTTGTATCTGTATCTCTCTCTGTCTGTCTCTGTCTCTCCTTGCCTCTCCCTGTCCCTCTCTGACTTTCTCTGTCTTTCACGGTGTCTCTCTGTCACTCTCTGTCTCTCTCTGTCTCTCTCCGCCTCTCTCCGTCTCTCTCTGCCTCTCTCTGTCTCTCTCCGTCTCTCTCTGCCTCTCTCTGTCTCTCTCGGTCTCTCTGTGCCTCTCTGGCTCTCGTTATTTCTCTATCACTTTCTTCCTCTCTCCGTTTCTCTCTGTCTCGTTCTGTCTCTCTCTCCACCTCTCTCTGCCTCTCTCTGGCCTTCTCTGACTTTCTCTGTCTTTCTCTGTCTCTCTCTGTCTCTCTTTGTCCATCTCTCTTCCTCTCTCTGTCTCTCTCTGTCTCTTTCTGTCCCTCTCTGCCTCTTTCTGTCCCTCTCTGTCTCTCCTTGCCTCTCTCTGTCTCCCTCTGTCTCTCTCTGTCTCTCTCCGCCTCTCTCCGTCTCTCTCTGTCTCTCTCTGTCTCTCTCTGTCTCTCTCCGCCTCTCTCGGTCTCTCTCCGTCTCTCTCTGTCTGTCTCCTTCTCTCTCTATCTGCCTATCTCTGTCCCTCTATGTCTCTTTCTGTCGCTCTCCGCCTCTGTCTCTTTCTGTCCCTCTCTGTCTCTCCTTGCCTCTCCCTGTCCCTCTCTGACTTTCTCTGTCTTTTTCGGTGTCTCTCTGTCACTCTCTGTCTCTCTCTATCTCTCGCTGTTTCTCTTCACTTGTCTCTGTCTCTCTCTGTCTCTTTCTGTCCCTCTCTGCCTCTTTCTGTCCCTCTCTGTCTCTCCTTGCCTCTCTCTGTCTCCCTCTGTCTCTCTCTGTCTCTCTCCGCCTCTCTCCGTCTCTCTCTGCCTCTCTCTGTCTCTCTCTGTCTCTCTCTGTGCCTCTCTGGCTCTCTTTATTTCTCTATCACTTTCTTCCTCTCTCCGTTTCTCACTGTCTCGTTCTGTCTCTCTCTCCACCTCTCTCTGCCTCTCGCTGGCCTTCTCTGACTTTCTCTGTCTTTTTCGGTGTCTCTCTGTCACTCTCTGTCTCCCTCTATCTCTCGCTGTTTCTCTCTATTTCTCTCTGTCTCTCTCTCTTTCTGCCCCTCTCTGTCTCACCTTGCCTCTCTCTGTCTCTCTCTGTCTCCCTCCGTCTCTCTCTGTCTCTCTTTGTCTCTCTCTGCCTCTCTCTGTCCCGCTCTGTCTGTCTCTATCTCTCTCTGTCTCTCCCTGTCCCTCTCTGACTTTCTCTGTCTTTCTCGGTGTCTCTCTGTCACGCCCTCTCTCCCTCTACCTCTCACTGCTTCTCTCTGTCTCTCTCTCTGTCTCTCTCTGGCTCTCGTTGTTTCTCCATCTCTCTCTCCCTTTCTCCGTTCCTCTCTAGCTCTCTTTGTGTCTGTATCTCTCTCTGTCTGTCTCTGTCTCTCCTTGTCCCTCCCTGTCCCTCTCTGACTTGCTCTGTCTTTCTCGGTATCTCTCTGTCACTCTCTGTCTCTCTCTATGTCTCGCTGTTTCTCTCTACTTGTCTCTGTCTCACTCTGTCTCCTTCTGTCCCTCTCTGTCTCTCCTTGCCTCTCTGTCTCTGTCTCTCTCTGTCTCTCTCCGCCTCTCTCGGTCTCTCTCCGTCTCTCTCTCTCTGTCTCTCTCAGCCTCTCTCCGTCTCTCTCTCTCTGTCTCTCTTTGTCTCTCACTGCCTCACTCTGCCTCTCTCTGTCCCTCTCTGTCTCTCTCTGTCTCTCCCGGTCTCTGTCTCTACCCTCCTGTCTCTCTCTCCCTCTCTCCGTCTCTCTGTATCTGTCTCTCTCTCTATCTGTCTCTCTCTGTCTCTTTCTGTCTCTCTCCGTCTCTCTCTGTCCTTCTCTGACTTTCTCTGTCCTTCTCGGTGTCTCTCTGTTACTCTCTGTCTCTCTTTATCTCTCGCTGTTTCTCTCTACGTCTCTCTGTCTCTCTCTCCACTTCTCTCGGCCTCTCTCTGTCACTCTCTGTCTCCCTCTATCTCTCGCTGTTTCTCTCTGCTTCTCTCTGTCTCTCTCCGTCTCTGTCTCTTTCTGTCCCTCTCTGTCTCTCCTTGCCTCTTTCTGTCACTTTCAGTGTCTCTCCGTCTCTCTCTGGCTCTCGTTGTTTCTACATCTCTCTCTGCCTTTCTCCGTTCCTCTCTTGCTCTGTTTGTATCTGTATCTCTCTCTGTCTGTCTCTGTCTCTCCTTGCCTCTCCCTGTCCCTCTCTGACTTTCTCTGTCTTTCTCGGTGTCTCTCTGTCACTCTCTGTCTCTCTCTGTCTCTCTCTGTCTCTCTCTGTCTCTCTCTGTCTCTTTCTGTCTCTCTCCGTCTCTCTCTGTCCTTCTCTGACTTTCTCTGTCTTTCTCGGTGTCTCTCTGTCACTCTCTGTCTCCCTCTATCTCTCGCTGTTTCTCTCTATTTCTCTCTAACTATGTCTGTCTCTTTCTATCCCTCTCTGTCTCTCCTTGCCTCTCTCTGTCTCTCTCTGTCTCTCTCCGCCTCTCTCCGTCTCTCTCCGGCGCTCTCTGTCCCTCGTCTCTCTCTGTCTCTCACTGCCTCTCTCTAACCCTCTGCCTCTCTCCGCCTCTCTCCGTCTCTCTCTGCCTCTCTCTGTCTCTCTCTGTGCCTCTCTCTGCCTCTCTCTGCCTCTCTCTGTCTCTCTCTGTCTCTCTTTGTCCATCTCTGCCTCTCTCTGTCACGCCCTCTCTCCCTCTAACTCTCGCTGTTTCTCTCTGCTTCTCTCTGTCTCTCTCTGTCTCTCTCTGTCTGTCTTGATCATTAGCTTTCTGCCGCTCTCCGTTCTCTCTGGCTCTCTTTGTTTCTCTATCTCTCTCTGTCTCTCTCTCCCTCTCTCCGTCTCTCTCTATCTGCCTCTCTCTGTCCCTCTCTGTCACCCTCTATCTCCCGCTGTTTCTCTCCATCTGTCTCTGTCTCTCTCTGTCTCTTTCTGTCCCTCTCTGTCTCTCTCCGTCTCTTTCTGTCCCTCTCTGTCTCTCCTTGCCTCTCTCTGTCCCACTCTGTCTCTCTCTGTCTCTCTCTGTCTCTCTCTCTTCCTCTCTCTGTCTCTCTCTGTCTCTTTCTGTCCCTCTCTGCCTCTTTCTGTCCCTCTCTGTCTCTCCTTGCCTCTCTCTGTCTCCCTCTGTCTCACTCTGTCTCTCTCCTCCTCTCTCCGTCTCTCTCTGTCTCTCTCTGTCTCTCTCTGTCTCTCTCCGCCTCTCTCGGTCTCTCTCCGTCTCTCTCTCTGTCTGTCTCCTTCTCTCTCTATCTGCCTCTCTCTGTCCCTCTATGTCTCTTTCTGTCGCTCTCCGCCTCTGTCTCTTTCTGTCCCTCTCTGTCTCTCCTTGCCTCTCCCCGTCCCTCTCTGACTTTCTCTGTCTTTTTCGGTGTCTCTCTGTCACTCTCTGTCTCTCTCTATCTCTCGCTGTTTCTCTTCACTTGTCTCTGTCTCTCTCTGTCTCTTTCTGTCCCTCTCTGTCTCTCCTTGCCACTCTCTGTCTCCCTCTGTCTCTCTCTGTCTCTCTCTGTCTCTCTCCGCCTCTCTCCGTCTCTCTCTGTCTCTCTCTGTCTCTCTCCGTTTCTCTCTGTCTCTCTCTCTCTCTCTGTCTGTCTCCGTCTCTGTCTATCTGCCTCTCTCTGTCCCTCTCTGTCCCGCCTTGACTTTCTCTGTCTTTCTCGGTGTCTCTCTGTCACTCTCTGTCTCTCTCCATCTCTCCGTCTCTCTCTATCTGCCTCTCTCTGTCCCTCTCTGTCACCCTCTATCTCCCGCTGTTTCTCTCCATCTGTCTCTGTCTCTCTCTGTCTCTTTCTGTCCCTCTCTGTCTCTCTCCGTCTCTTTCTGTCCCTCTCTGTCTCTCCTTGCCTCTCTCTGTCCCCCTCTGTCTCTCTCTGTCTCTCTCTGTCTCTCTCTCTTCCTCTCTCTGTCTCTCTCTGTCTCTTTCTGTCCCTCTCTGCCTCTTTCTGTCCCTCTCTGTCTCTCCTTGCCTCTCTCTGTCTCCCTCTGTCTCACTCTGTCTCTCTCCTCCTCTCTCCGTCTCTCTCTGTCTCTCTCTGTCTCTCTCTGTCTCTCTCCGCCTCTCTCGGTCTCTCTCCGTCTCTCTCTCTGTCTGTCTCCTTCTCTCTCTATCTGCCTCTCTCTGTCCCTCTATGTCTCTTTCTGTCGCTCTCCGCCTCTGTCTCTTTCTGTCCCTCTCTGTCTCTCCTTGCCTCTCCCCGTCCCTCTCTGACTTTCTCTGTCTTTTTCGGTGTCTCTCTGTCACTCTCTGTCTCTCTCTATCTCTCGCTGTTTCTCTTCACTTGTCTCTGTCTCTCTCAGTCTCTTTCTGTCCCTCTCTGTCTCTCCTTGCCACTCTCTGTCTCCCTCTGTCTCTCTCTGTCTCTCTCTGTCTCTCTCCGCCTCTCTCCGTCTCTCTCTGTCTCTCTCTGTCTCTCTCCGTTTCTCTCTGTCTCTCTCTCTCTCTCTGTCTGTCTCCGTCTCTGTCTATCTGCCTCTCTCTGTCCCTCTCTGTCCCGCCTTGACTTTCTCTGTCTTTCTCGGTGTCTCTCTGTCACTCTCTGTCTCTCTCCATCTCTCGCTGTTTCTCTCTACTTCTCTCTGTCTCTCTCTCTCTCTTTCTGTCCCCCTCTGTCTCTCCTTGCCTCTCTCTGTCTCCCTCTGTCTCTCTCTGTCTCTCTCTGTCTCTCTCCGCCTCTCTCCGTCTCTCTCTGTCTCTCTCTGTCTCTCTCTGTCTCTCTCTGTCTCTCTCCGCCTCTCTCCGTCTCTCTCTGCCTCTCCCTGTCTCTCTCTGTCTCTCCCTGCCTCTCTCTAACTCTCTGCCTCTCTCTGTCTCCCTCTGTCTCTCTCCGTCTCTCTCTGTCCTTCTCTGTCTCTGTCCGTCGCTGTCTCTTTCTGTCTCTCTCCGTCTCTGTCCCCTTCTGTCTCTCTCTGTCTCTCTCTGTCTCTCTCTGTCTCCCTCTGTCTCTCTCTGTCTCTCTCCGCCTCTCTCCGTCTCTCTCTGTCTCTCTCTGTCTCTCTCTGTCTCTCTCTGCCTCTCTCTAACCCTCTGCCTCTCTCTGCCTCTCTCTGTCTCTCTCTGTGCCTCTCTGGCTCTTTTATTTCTCTATCGATTTCTTCCTCTCTCCGTTTCTCTCTGTCTCGTTCTGTCTCTCTCTCCACCTCTCTCTGGCCTTCTCTGACTTTCTCTGTCTTTCTCGGTGTCTCTCTGTCACTCTCTGTCTCCCTCTATCTCTCGCTGTTTCTCTCCATTTCTCACTAACTCTCTCTGTCTCTTTCTGTCCCTCTCTGTCTCTCTCCGTCTCTCTCTGTCTGTCTTGATCATTAGCTTTCTGCCGCTCTCCGTCTCTCTCTATCTACCTCTCTCTGTCCCTCTCTGTCTCTCTTTATCTCTCGCTGTTTCTCTCTACTTCTCTCTGTCTCTCTTTCTCTCTTTCTGTCCCTCTCTGTCTCTCCTTGCCTCTCTCTGTCTCTCTCTGTCTCTCTCTGTCTCTCTCTGTCTCTCCCTGCCTCTCTCTGTCTCTCTTTCTCTCTCTCTGCCTCTTTCTGCCTCTATCTGCCTCTCTCTGTCTCTCTCTACTTCTCTCTTTCCCTCTCTGTCTCTCTCTATCTGCCTCCCTCTGTCCCTCTCTGTCACCCTCTATCTCCCACTGTTTCTCTCCATCTGTCTCTGTCTTTCTCGGTATCTCTCTGTCACTCTCTGTCTCTCTCTATCTCTCGCTGTTTCTCTCTACTTGTCTCTGTCTCACTCTGTCTCTTTCTGTCCCTCTCTGTCTCTCCTTGCCTCTCTGTCTCTGTCTCTCTCTGTCTCTCTCCGCCTCTCTCGGTCTCTCTCCATCTCTCTCTCTGTCTCTCTCAGCCTCTCTCCGTCTCTCTCTGTCTCTCTTTGTCTCTCACTGCCTCACTCTGCCGCTCTCTGTCCCTCTCTGTCTCTCTCTGTCTCTCCCGGTCTCTGTCTCTACCCTCCTGTCTCTCTCTCCCTCTCTCCGTCTCTCTGTATCTGTCTCTCTCTCTATCTGTCTCTCTCTGTCTCTTTCTGTCTCTCTCCGTCTCTCTCTGTCCTTCTCTGTCCTTCTCGGTGTCTCTCTGTTACTCTCTGTCTCCCTCTATCTCTCGCTGTTTCTCTCTACTTCTCTCTGTCTCTCTCTCTCTTTCTGTCCCTCTCACTCTCTCCTTGCCTCTCTCTGTCTCTCTCGGCCTCTCTCTGTCACTCTCTGTCTCCCTCTATCTCTCGCTGTTTCTCTCTGCTTCTCTCTGTCTCTCTCCGTCTCTGTCTCTTTCTGTCCCTCTCTGTCTCTCCTTGCCTCTTTCTGTCACTTTCAGCGTCTCTCCGTCTCTCTCTGGCTCTCGTTGTTTCTACATCTCTCTCTGCCTTTGTACGTTCCTCTCTTGCTCTGTTTGTATCTGTATCTCTCTCTGTCTGTCTCTGTCTCTCCTAGCCTCTCCCTGTCCCTCTCTGACTTTCTCTGTCTTTCTCGGTGTCTCTCTGTCACTCTCTGTCTCTCTCTATCTCTCGCTGTTTCTCTCTACTTGTCTCTGTCTCTCTCTGTCTCTCTCCGCCTCTCTCCGTCTCTCTCTGTCTCTCTCTGTCTCTCTCTGTCTCTCTCTGTCTCTCTCTGTCTCTCTCTGCCTCTCTCTAACTCTCTGCCTCTCTCTGCCTCTCTCTGTGCCTCTCTGGCTCTGTTATTTCTCTATCGATTTCTTCCTCTCTCCGTTTCTCACTGTCTCGTTCTGTCTCTATCTCCACGTCTCTCTGCCTCTCGCTGGCCTTCTCTGACTTTCTCTGTCTTTTTCGGTGTCTTTCTGTCACTCTCTGTCTCCCTCTATCTCTCGCTGTTTCTTTCTATTTCTCTCTGTCTCTCTCTCTTTCTGCCCCTCTCTGTCTCACCTTGCCTCTCTCTGTCTCTCTCTGTCTCTCTCTCCCTCTCTCCGTCTCTCTCTATCTGCCCCTCCCTGTCCCTCTCTATCTCTCTCTATCTCTCGCTGTTTCTCTCTACTTTTCTCTGTCTCTCTCTGTCTCTTTCTGTCCCTCTCTGTCTCTCTCCGCCTCTCTCCGTCTCTCTCTGTCTCTCTCTGTCTCTCTCCGTCTCTCTCTGCCTCTCTCTGTCCCGCTCTGTCTGTCTCTATCTCTCTCTGTCTCTCCCTGTCCCTCTCTGACTTTCTCTGCCTCTCTCTCTCTCTTTCTGTCCCTCTCTGTCTCTCTCCGTCTCTCTCTGTCTGTCTTGATCATTAGCTTTCTGCCGCTCTCCGTCTCTCTCTATCTACCTCTCTCTGTCCCTCTCTGTCTCTCTTTATCTCTCGCTGTTTCTCTCTACTTCTCTCTGTCTCTCTCTCTCTCTTTCTGTCCCTCTCTGTCTCTCCTTGCCTCTCTCTGTCTCTCTCTGTCTCTCTCTGTCTCTCCCTGCCTCTCTCTGTCTCTCTTTCTCTCTCTCTGCCTCTTTCTGCCTCTATCTGCCTCTCTCTGTCTCTCTCTACTTCTCTCTGTCCCTCTCCGTCTCTCTCTATCTCTCGCTGTTTCTCTCTACTTCTCTCTGTCTCTCTCTATCTCTTTCTGTCCCTCTATGTCTCTCCTTGCCTCTCTCTGTCTCTCTCTGTCTCTCTCTGCCTCTCTCTAACTCTCTGCCTCTCTCTGCCTCTCTCTGTCTCTCTCTGTCTCTCTCTCTGTGCCTCTCTGGCTCTCTTTATTTCTCTATCACTTTCTTCCTCTCTCCGTTTCTCACTGTCTCGTTCTGTCTCTCTCTCCACCTCTCTCTGCCTCTCGCTGGCCTTCTCTGACTTTCTCTGTCTTTTTCGGTGTCTCTCTGTCACTCTCTGTCTCCCTCTATCTCTCGCTGTTTCTCTCTATTTCTCTCTGTCTCTTTCTCTTTCTGCCCCTCTCTGTCTCACCTTGCCTCTCTCTGTCTCTCTCTGTCTCCCTCCGTCTCTCTCTGTCTCTCTTTGTCTCTCTCTGCCTCTCTCTGTCCCGCTCTGTCTGTCTCTATCTCTCTCTGTCTCTCCCTGTCCCTCTCTGACTTTCTCTGTCTTTCTCGGTGTCTCTCTG
The DNA here is from genome assembly GCF_034640455.1 of Diachasmimorpha longicaudata. Lineage (NCBI taxonomy): Eukaryota > Metazoa > Arthropoda > Insecta > Hymenoptera > Braconidae > Diachasmimorpha > Diachasmimorpha longicaudata. The sequence continues at coordinate 693,750 of NW_026973898.1, forward strand.
TCACGCCCTCTCTCCCTCTACCTCTCACTGCTTCTCTCTGTCTCTCTCTCTGTCTCTCTCTGGCTCTCGTTGTTTCTCCATCTCTCTCTCCCTTTCTCCGTTCCTCTCTAGCTCTCTTTGTGTCTGTATCTCTCTCTGTCTGTCTCTGTCTCTCCTTGTCCCTCCCTGTCCCTCTCTGACTTGCTCTGTCTTTCTCGGTATCTCTCTGTCACTCTCTGTCTCTCTCTATCTCTCGCTGTTTCTCTCTACTTGTCTCTGTCTCACTCTGTCTCCTTCTGTCCCTCTCTGTCTCTCCTTGCCTCTCTGTCTCTGTCTCTCTCTGTCTCTCTCCGCCTCTCTCGGTCTCTCTCCGTCTCTCTCTCTGTCTCTCTCAGCCTCTCTCCGTCTCTCTCTGTCTCTCTTTGTCTCTCACTGCCTCACTCTGCCTCTCTCTGTCCCTCTCTGTCTGTCTCTGTCTCTCTCCATCTCACTCTGTCTCTCTTAGTCTCTCTTAATCTCTCTCTGCCTCTATCTGTCCCTCACTGTCTGTCTCTGTCTCTCTCGGTCTCTCTATCTCACTCTGTCTCTCTCTGCCTCTCTCTGTCTCTCTCTGTCTCTCCCGGTCTCTGTCTCTGTCTCCCTGTCTCACTCTACCTCTCTCTGTCTCTATCTGCCTCTCTCCGTCCCTCTCTGTCTCTTTCTGTCTCACTCCGTCTCTGTCTCTTTCTGTCCCTCTCTGTCTCTCCTTGCCTCTCCCTGTCCCTCTCTGACTTTCTCTGTCTTTCTCGGTGTCTCTCTGTCACTCTCTGTCTCTCTCTATCTCTCCCTGTTTCTCTCTACTTCTCTCTGTCTCTCTCTGTCTCTCCCGGTCTCTGTCTCTACCCTCCTGTCTCTCTCTCCCTCTCTCCGTCTCTCTCTGTCTCTCTCTGTCTCTCTCTGTCTCTCTATCTGCCTCCCTCTGTCCCTCTCTGTCACCCTCTATCTCCCACTGTTTCTCTCCATCTGTCTCTGTCTCTCTCTGTCTCTTTCTGTCCCTCTCTGTCTCTCTCCGTCTCTTTCTGTCCCTCTCTGTCTCTCCTTGCCTCTCCCTGTCCCTCTCTGACTTTCTCTGTCTTTTTCGGTGTCTCTCTGTCACTCTCTGTCTCTCTCTATCTCTCGCTGTTTCTCTTCACTTGTCTCTTTCTCTCTCTGTCTCTTTCTGTCCCTCTCTGTCTCTCCTTGCCACTCTCTGTCTCCCTCTGTCTCTCTCTGTCTCTCTCTGTCTCTCTCCGCCTCTCTCCGTCTCTCTCTCTGTCTCTCTCTGTCTCTCTCCGTCTCTCTCTGTCTCTCTCTCTCTCTGTCTGTCTCCGTCTCTGTCTATCTGCCTCTCTCTGTCCCTCTCTGTCCCGCCTTGACTTTCTCTGTCTTTCTCGGTGTCTCTCTGTCACTCTCTGTCTCTCTCCATCTCTCGCTGTTTCTCTCTACTTCTCTCTGTCTCTCTCTCTCTCTTTCTGTCCCTCTCTGTCTCTCCTTGCCTCTCTCTGTCTCCCTCTGTCTCTCTCTGTCTCTCTCCGCCTCTCTCCGTCTCTCTCTGTCTCTCTCTGTCTCTCTCTGTCTCTCTCTGTCTCTCTCTGTCTCTCTCCGCCTCTCTCCGTCTCTCTCTGCCTCTCCCTGTCTCTCTCTGTCTCTCCCTGCCTCTCTCTAACTCTCTGCCTCTCTCTGTCTCCCTCTGTCTCTCTCCGTCTCTCTCTGTCCTTCTCTGTCTCTGTCCGTCTCTGTCTCTTTCTGTCTCTCTCCGTCTCTGTCCCTTTCTGTCTCTCTCTGTCTCTCTCTGTCTCTCTCTGTCTCCCTCTGTCTCTCTCTGTCTCTCTCCGCCTCTCTCCGTCTCTCTCTGTCTCTCTCTGTCTCTCTCTGTCTCTCTCTGCCTCTCTCTAACCCTCTGCCTCTCTCTGCCTCTCTCTGTCTCTCTCTGTGCCTCTCTGGCTCTTTTATTTCTCTATCGATTTCTTCCTCTCTCCGTTTCTCTCTGTCTCGTTCTGTCTCTCTCTCCACCTCTCTCTGGCCTTCTCTGACTTTCTCTGTCTTTCTCGGTGTCTCTCTGTCACTCTCTGTCTCTCTCTATCTCTCGCTGTTTCTCTCCATTTCTCACTAACTCTCTCTGTCTCTTTCTGTCCCTCTCTGTCTCTCTCCGTCTCTCTCTGTCTGTCTTGATCATTAGCTTTCTGCCGCTCTCCGTCTCTCTCTATCTGCCTCTCTCTGTCCCTCTCTGTCTCTCTCTATCTCTCGCTGTTTCTCTCTACTTCTCTCCGTCTCTCTTTCTCTCTTTCTGTCCCTCTCTGTCTCTCCTTGCACTCGCTCTGTCTCTCTCTGTCTCTCTCTGTATCTCTCTGTCTCTCCCTGCCTCTCTCTGTCTCTCTTTCTCTCTCTCTGCCTCTTTCTGCCTCTATCTGCCTCTCTCTGTCTCTCTCTACTTCTCTCTGTCCCTCTCTGTCTCTCTCTATCTCTCGCTGTTTCTCTCTACTTCTCTCTGTCTCTCTATCTCTTTCTGTCCCTCTATGTCTCTCCTTGCCTCTCTCTGTCTCTCTCTGTCTCTCTCTGCCTCTCTCTAACTCTCTGCCTCTCTCTGCCTCTCTCTGTCTCTCTCTGTCTCTCTCTGTGCCTCTCTGGCTCTCTTTATTTCTCTATCACTTTCTTCCTCTCTCCGTTTCTCACTGTCTCGTTCTGTCTCTCTCTCCACCTCTCTCTGCCTCTCGCTGGCCTTCTCTGACTTTCTCTGTCTTTTTCGGTGTCTCTCTGTCACTCTCTGTCTCCCTCTATCTCTCGCTGTTTCTCTCTATTTCTCTCTGTCTCTCTCTCTTTCTGCCCCTCTCTGTCTCACCTTGCCTCACTCTGTCTCTCTCTGTCTCCCTCCGTCTCTCTCTGTCTCTCTTTGTCTCTCTCTGCCTCTCTCTGTCCCGCTCTGTCTGTCTCTATCTCTCTCTGTCTCTCCCTGTCCCTCTCTGACTTTCTCTGTCTTTCTCGGTGTCTCTCTGTCACGCCCTCTCTCCCTCTACCTCTCACTGCTTCTCTCTGTCTCTCTCTGTCTCTCTCTGGCTCTCGTTGTTTCTCCATCTCTCTCTCCCTTTCTCCGTTCCTCTCTAGCTCTCTTTGTGTCTGTATCTCTCTCTGTCTGTCTCTGTCTCTCCTTGTCCCTCCCTGTCTCTCTCTGACTTGCTCTGTCTTTCTCGGTATCTCCCTGTCACTCTCTGTCTCTCTCTATCTCTCGCTGTTTCTCTCTACTTGTCTCTGTCTCACTCTGTCTCTTTCTGTCCCTCTCTGTCTCTCCTTGCCTCTCTGTCTCTGTCTCTCTCTGTTTCTCTCCGCCTCTCTCCGTCTCTCTCTCTGTCTCTCTCAGCCTCTCTCCGTCTCTCTCTGTCTCTCTTTGTCTCTCACTGCCTCACTCTGCCTCTCTCTGTCCCTCTCTGTCTCTCTCTGTCTCTCCCGGTCTCTGTCTCTACCCTCCTGTCTCTCTCTCCCTCTCTCCGTCTCTCTGTATCTGTCTCTCTCTCTATCTGTCTCTCTCTGTCTCTTTCTGTCTCTCTCCGTCTCTCTCTGTCCTTCTCTGACTTTCTCTGTCCTTCTCGGTGTCTCTCTGTTACTCTCTGTCTCCCTCTATCTCCCGCTGTTTCTCTCTACGTCACTCTGTCTCTCTCCGTCTCGTTCTGTCTCTCTCTCCACTTCTCTCGGCCTCTCTCTGTCACTCTCTGTCTCCCTCTATCTCTCGCTGTTTCTCTCTGCTTCTCTCTGTCTCTCTCCGTCTCTGTCTCTTTCTGTCCCTCTCTGTCTCTCCTTGCCTCTTTCTGTCACTTTCAGCGTCTCTCCGTCTCTCTCTGGCTCTCGTTGTTTCTACATCTCTCTCTGCCTTTCTCCGTTCCTCTCTTGCTCTGTTTGTATCTGTATCTCTCTCTGTCTGTCTCTGTCTCTCCTAGCCTCTCCCTGTCCCTCTCTGACTTTGTCTGTCTTTCTCGGTGTCTCTCTGTCACTCTCTGTCTCTCTCTATCTCTCGCTGTTTCTCTCTACTTCTCTCTGTCTCTCTCTCTCTTTCTGTCCCTCTCTGTCTCTCCTTGCCTCTCTCTGTCTCTCTTTGTCTCTCTCTGTCTCTCCCTGCCTCTCTCTGTCTCTCTTTCTCTCTCTCTGCCTCTTCCTGCCTCTATCTGCCTCTCTCTGTCTCTCTCTACTTCTCTCTGTCCCTCTCTGTCTCTCTCTATCTCTCGCTGTTTCTCTCTACTTCTCTCTGTCTCTCTCTATCTCTTTCTGTCCCTCTATGTCTCTCCTTGCCTCTCTCTGTCTCTCTCTGTCTCTCTCTGCCTCTCTCTGCCTCTCTCTGTCTCTCTCTGTCTCTCTCTGTGCCTCTCTGGCTCTCTTTATTTCTCTATCACTTTCTTCCTCTCTCCGTTTCTCACTGTCTCGTTCTGTTTCTCTCTCCACCTCTCTCTGCCTCTCGCTGGCCTTCTCTGACTTTCTCTGTCTTTTTCGGTGTCTCTCTGTCACTCTCTGTCTCCCTCTATCTCTCGCTGTTTCTCTCTATTTCTCTCTGTCTCTCTCTCTTTCTGCCCCTCTCTGTCTCACCTTGCCTCACTCTGTCTCTCTCTGTCTCCCTCCGTTTCTCTCTGTCTCTCTTTGTCTCTCTCTGCCTCTCTCTGTCCCGCTCTGTCTGTCTCTATCTCTCTCTGTCTCTCCCTGTCCCTCTCTGACTTTCTCTGTCTTTCTCGGTGTCTCTCCGTCACGCCCTCTCTCCTTCTACCTCTCACTGCTTCTCTCTGTCTCTCTCTCTGTCTCTCTCTGGCTCTCGTTTTTTCTCCATCTCTCTCTCCCTTTCTCCGTTCCTCTCTAGCTCTCTTTGTGTCTGTATCTCTCTCTGTCTGTCTCTGTCTCTCCTTGTCCCTCCCTGTCTCTCTCTGACTTGCTCTGTCTTTCTCGGTATCTCTCTGTCACTCTCTGTCTCTCTCTATCTCTCGCTGTTTCTCTCTACTTGTCTCTGTCTCACTCCGTCTCTTTCTGTCCCTCTCTGTCTCTCCTTGCCTCTCTGTCTCTCTCCGCCTCTCTCGGTCTCTCTCCATCTCTCTCTCTGTCTCTCTCAGCCTCTCTCCGTCTCTCTCTGTCTCTCTTTGTCTCTCACTGCCTCACTCTGCCTCTCTCTGTCCCTCTCTGTCTCTTTCTGTCTCTCCCGGTCTCTGTCTCTACCCTCCTGTCTCTCTCTCCCTCACTCCGTCTCTCTGTATCTGTCTCTCTCTCTATCTGTCTCCCTCTGTCTCTTTCTGTCTCTCTCCGTCTCTCTCTGTCCTTTTCTGACTTTCTCTGTCCTTCTCGGTGTCTCTCTGTTACTCTCTGTCTCCCTCTATCTCTCGCTGTTTCTCTCTACGTCTCTCTGTCTCTCTCCGTCTCGTTCTGTCTCTCTCTCCACTTCTCTCGGCCTCTCTCTGTCACTCTCTGTCTCCCTCTATCTCTCGCTGTTTCTCTCTGCTTCTCTCTGTCTCTCTCCGTCTCTGTCTCTTTCTGTCCCTCTCTGTCTCTCCTTGCCTCTTTCTGTCACTTTCAGCGTCTCTCCGTCTCTCTCTGGCTCTCGTTGTTTCTACATCTCTCTCTGCCTTTCTCCGTTCCTCTCTTGCTCTGTTTGTATCTGTATCTCTCTCTGTCTGTCTCTGTCTCTCCTAGCCTCTCCCTGTCCCTCTCTGACTTTCTCTGTCTTTCTCGGTGTCTCTCTGTCACTCTCTGTCTCTCTCTATCTCTCGCTGTTTCTCTCTACTTGTCTCTGTCTCTCTCTGTCTCTCTCGCCTCTCTCCGTCTCTCTCTGTCTCTCTCTGTCTCTCTCTGTCTCCCTCTGCCTCTCTCTAACTCTCTGCCTCTCTGCCTCTCTCTGCCTCTCTCTGTCTCTCTCTGTGCCTCTCTGGCTCTTTTATTTCTCTATCGATTTCTTCCTCTCTCCGTTTCTCTCTGTCTCGTTCTGTCTCTCTCTCCACCTCTCTCTGCCTCTCGCTGGCCTTCCCTGACTTTCTCTGTCTTTCTCGGTGTCTCTCTGTCACTCTCTGTCTCCCTCTATCTCTCGCTGTTTCTCTCCATTTCTCACTAACTCTCTCTGTCTCTTTCTGTCCCTCTCTGTCTCTCTCCATCTCTCTCTGTCTGTCCTGATCATTAGCTTTCTGCCGCTCTCCGTCTCTCTCTATCTGCCTCTCTCTGTCCCTCTCTGTCTCTCTCTATCTCTCGCTGTTTCTCTCTACTTCCCTCTGTCTCTCTCTCTCTCTTTCTGTCTCTCTCTGTCTCTCTCTACTTCTCTCTGTCCCTCTCTGTCTCTCTCTATCTCTCGCTGTTTCTCTCTACTTCTCTCTGTATCTCTCTATCTCTTTCTGTCCCTCTATGTCTCTCCTTCCCTCTCTCTGTCTCTCTCTGTCTCTCTCTGCCTCTCTCTAACTCTCTGCCTCTCTCTGCCTCTCTCTGTCTCTCTCTGTCTCTCTCTTTGTGCCTCTCTGGCTCTCTTTATTTCTCTATCACTTTCTTCCTCTCTCCGTTTCTCACTGTCTCGTTCTGTCTCTCTCTCCACCTCTCGATGCCTCTCGCTGGCCTTCTCTGACTTTCTCTGTCTTTTTCGGTGTCTCTCTGTCACTCTCTGTCTCCCTCTATCTCTCGCTGTTTCTCTCTATTTCTCTCTGTCTCTCTCTCTTTCTGCCCCTCTCTGTCTCACCTTGCCTCTCTCTGTCTCTCTCTGTCTCCCTTCGTCTCTCTCTGTCTCTCTCTGTCTCTCTCTGTGCCTCTCTGGCTCTCTTTATTTCTCGATCACTTTCTTCCTCTCTCCGTTCCTCTCTGTCTCGTTCTGTCCTCTCTCCACCTCGCTCTGCCTCTCTTTGGCCTTCTCTGACTTTCTCTGTCTTTCTCGGTATCTCTCTGTCACTCTCTGTCTCTCTCTATCTCTCGCTGTTTCTCTCTACTTGTCTCTGTCTCACTCTGTCTCCTTCTGTCCCTCTCTGTCTCTCCTTGCCTCTCTGTCTCTGTCTCTCTCTGTCTCTCTCCGCCTCTCTCGGTCTCTCTCCGTCTCTCTCTCTGTCTCTCTCAGCCTCTCTCCGTCTCTCTCTCTCTGTCTCTCTTTGTCTCTCACTGCCTCACTCTGCCTCTCTCTGTCCCTCTCTGTCTCTCTCTGTCTCTCCCGGTCTCTGTCTCTACCCTCCTGTCTCTCTCTCCCTCTCTCCGTCTCTCTGTATCTGTCTCTCTCTGTCTCTTTCTGTCTCTCTCCGTCTCTCTCCGTCTCTCTCTGTCTCTCTCTGTCCCTCTCCGTCTCTCTCTGTCTCTCTCTCTCTCTGTCTGTCTCCGTCTCTGTCTCTTTCTGTCCCTCTCTGTCTCTCCTTGCCTCTTTCTGTCACTTTCAGTGTCTCTCCGTCTCTCTCTGGCTCTCGTTGTTTCTACATCTCTCTCTGCCTTTCTCCGTTCCTCTCTTGCTCTGTTTGTATCTGTATCTCTCTCTGTCTGTCTCTGTCTCTCCTTGCCTCTCCCTGTCCCTCTCTGACTTTCTCTGTCTTTCACGGTGTCTCTCTGTCACTCTCTGTCTCTCTCTGTCTCTCTCCGCCTCTCTCCGTCTCTCTCTGCCTCTCTCTGTCTCTCTCCGTCTCTCTCTGCCTCTCTCTGTCTCTCTCGGTCTCTCTGTGCCTCTCTGGCTCTCGTTATTTCTCTATCACTTTCTTCCTCTCTCCGTTTCTCTCTGTCTCGTTCTGTCTCTCTCTCCACCTCTCTCTGCCTCTCTCTGGCCTTCTCTGACTTTCTCTGTCTTTCTCTGTCTCTCTCTGTCTCTCTTTGTCCATCTCTCTTCCTCTCTCTGTCTCTCTCTGTCTCTTTCTGTCCCTCTCTGCCTCTTTCTGTCCCTCTCTGTCTCTCCTTGCCTCTCTCTGTCTCCCTCTGTCTCTCTCTGTCTCTCTCCGCCTCTTTCCGTCTCTCTCTGTCTCTCTCTGTCTCTCTCTGTCTCTCTCCGCCTCTCTCGGTCTCTCTCCGTCTCTCTCTGTCTGTCTCCTTCTCTCTCTATCTGCCTATCTCTATCCCTCTATGTCTCTTTCTGTCGCTCTCCGCCTCTGTCTCTTTCTGTCCCTCTCTGTCTCTCCTTGCCTCTCCCTGTCCCTCTCTGACTTTCTCTGTCTTTTTCGGTGTCTCTCTGTCACTCTCTGTCTCTCTCTATCTCTCGCTGTTTCTCTTCACTTGTCTCTGTCTCTCTCTGTCTCTTTCTGTCCCTCTCTGTCTCTCCTTGCCACTCTCTGTCTCCCTCTGTCTCTCTCTGTCTCTCTCTGTCTCTCTCCGCCTCTCTCCGTCTCTCTCTGTCTCTCTCTGTCCCTCTCCGTCTCTCTCTGTCTCTCTCTCTCTCTGTCTGTCTCCGTCTCTGTCTATCTGCCTCTCTCTGTCCCTCTCCGTCCCGCCTTGACTTTCTCTGTCTTTCTCGGTGTCTCTCTGTCACTCTCTGTCTCTCTCCATCTCTCGCTGTTTCTCTCTACTTCTCTCTGTCTCTCTCTCTCTCTTTCTGTCCCTCTCTGTCTCTCCTTGCCTCTCTCTGTCTCCCTCTGTCTCTCTCTGTCTCTCTCCGCTTCTCTCCGTCTCTCTCTGTCTCTCTCTGTCTCTCTCTGTCTCTCTCTGTCTCTCTCTGTCTCTCTCCGCCTCTCTCCGTCTCTCTCTGCCTCTCCCTGTCTCTCTCTGTCTCTCCCTGCCTCTCTCGGACTCTCTGCCTCTCTCTGTCTCCCTCTGTCTCTCTCCGTCTCTCTCTGTCCTTCTCTGTCTCTGTCCGTCTCTGTCTCTTTCTTTCTCTCTCCGTCTCTGTCCCTTTCTGTCTCTCTCTGTCTCTCTCTGTCTCTCTCTGTCTCCCTCTGTCTCTCTCTGTCTCTCTCCGCCTCTCTCCGTCTCTCTCTGTCTCTCTCTGTCTCTCTCTGTCTCTCTCTGCATCTCTCTAACCCTCTGCCTCTCTCTGCCTCTCTCTGTCTCTCTCTGTGCCTCTCTGGCTCTTTTATTTCTCTATCGATTTCTTCCTCTCTCCGTTTCTCTCTGTCTCGTTCTGTCTCTCTCTCCACCTCTCTCTGGCCTTCTCTGACTTTCTCTGTCTTTCTCGGTGTCTCTCTGTCACTCTCTGTCTCTCTCTATCTCTCGCTGTTTCTCTCCATTTCTCACGACCTCTCTCTGTCTCTTTCTGTCCCTCTCTGTCTCTCTCCGTCTCTCTCTGTCTGTCTTGATCATTAGCTTTCTGCCGCTCTCCGTCTCTCTCTATCTGCCTCTCTCTGTCCCTCTCTGTCTCTCTCTATCTCTCGCTGTTTCTCTCTACTTCTCTCTGTCTCTCTTTCTCTCTTTCTGTCCCTCTCTGTCTCTCCTTGCACTCTCTCTGTCTCTCTCTGTCTCTCTCTGTATCTCTCTGTCTCTCCCTGCCTCTCTCTGTCTCTCTTTCTCTCTCTCTGCCTCTTTCTGCCTCTATCTGCCTCTCTCTGTCTCTCTCTACTTCTCTCTGTCCCTCTCTGTCTCTCTCTATCTCTCGCTGTTTCTCTCTACTTCTCTCTGTCTCTCTCTATCTCTTTCTGTCCCTCTATGTCTCTCCTTGCCTCTCTCTGTCTCTCTCTGTCTCTCTCTGCCTCTCTCTAACTCTCTGCCTCTCTCTGCCTCTCTCTGTCTCTCTCTGTCTCTCTCTGTGCCTCTCTGGCTCTCTTTATTTCTCTATCACTTTCTTCCTCTCTCCGTTTCTCACTGTCTCGTTCTGTCTCTCTCTCCACCTCTCTCTGCCTCTCGCTGGCCTTCTCTGACTTTCTCTGTCTTTTTCGGTGTCTCTCTGTCACTCTCTGTCTCCCTCTATCTCTCGCTGTTTCTCTCTATTTCTCTCTGTCTCTCTCTCTTTCTGCCCCTCTCTGTCTCACCTTGCCTCTCTCTGTCTCTCTCTGTCTCCCTCCGTCTCTCTCTGTCTCTCTTTGTCTCTCTCTGCCTCTCTCTGTCCCGCTCTGTCTGTCTCTATCTCTCTCTGTCTCTCCCTGTCCCTCTCTGACTTTCTCTGTCTTTCTCGGTGTCTCTCTGTCACGCCCTCTCTCCCTCTACCTCTCACTGCTTCTCTCTGTCTCTCTCTCTGTCTCTCTCTGGCTCTCGTTGTTTCTCCATCTCTCTCTCCCTTTCTCCGTTCCTCTCTAGCTCTCTTTGTGTCTGTATCTCTCTCTGTCTGTCTCTGTCTCTCCTTGTCCCTCCCTGTCCCTCTCTGACTTGCTCTGTCTTTCTCGGTATCTCTCTGTCACTCTCTGTCTCTCTCTATGTCTCGCTGTTTCTCTCTACTTGTCTCTGTCTCACTCTGTCTCCTTCTGTCCCTCTCTGTCTCTCCTTGCCTCTCTGTCTCTGTCTCTCTCTGTCTCTCTCCGCCTCTCTCGGTCTCTCTCCGTCTCTCTCTCTGTCTCTCTCAGCCTCTCTCCGTCTCTCTCTCTCTGTCTCTCTTTGTCTCTCACTGCCTCACTCTGCCTCTCTCTGTCCCTCTCTGTCTCTCTCTGTCTCTCCCGGTCTCTGTCTCTACCCTCCTGTCTCTCTCTCCCTCTCTCCGTCTCTCTGTATCTGTCTCTCTCTCTATCTGTCTCTCTCTGTCTCTTTCTGTCTCTCTCCGTCTCTCTCTGTCCTTCTCTGACTTTCTCTGTCCTTCTCGGTGTCTCTCTGTTACTCTCTGTCTCTCTTTATCTCTCGCTGTTTCTCTCTACGTCTCTCTGTCTCTCTCTCCACTTCTCTCGGCCTCTCTCTGTCACTCTCTGTCTCCCTCTATCTCTCGCTGTTTCTCTCTGCTTCTCTCTGTCTCTCTCCGTCTCTGTCTCTTTCTGTCCCTCTCTGTCTCTCCTTGCCTCTTTCTGTCACTTTCAGTGTCTCTCCGTCTCTCTCTGGCTCTCGTTGTTTCTACATCTCTCTCTGCCTTTCTCCGTTCCTCTCTTGCTCTGTTTGTATCTGTATCTCTCTCTGTCTGTCTCTGTCTCTCCTTGCCTCTCCCTGTCCCTCTCTGACTTTCTCTGTCTTTCTCGGTGTCTCTCTGTCACTCTCTGTCTCTCTCTGTCTCTCTCCGCCTCTCTCCGTCTCTCTCTGCCTCTCTCTGTCTCTCTCCGTCTCTCTCTGCCTCTCTCTGTCTCTCTCGGTCTCTCTGTGCCTCTCTGGCTCTCGTTATTTCTCTATAACTTTCTTCCTCTCTCCGTTTCTCTCTGTCTCGTTCTGTCTCTCTCTCCACCTCTCTCTGCCTCTCTCTGGCCTTCTCTGACTTTCTCTGTCTTTCTCGGTGTCTCTCGGTCACTCTCTGTCTCCCTCTACCTCTCGCTGTTTCTCTCTGCTTCTCTCTGTCTCTCTTTGTCTCTCTCTCTGTCTCTCTCTGCCTCTCTCTAACTCTCTGCCTCTCTCTGTCTCTCTCTGTGCCTCTCTGGCTCTCTTTATTTCTCGATCACTTTCTTCCTCTCTCCGTTCCTCTCTGTCTCGTTCTGTCCTCTCTCCACCTCTCTCTGCCTCTCTTTGGCCTTCTCTGACTTTCTCTGTCTTTCTCGGTGTCTCTCTGTCACCCTCTGTCTCCCTCTATCTCTCGCTGTTTCTCTCTATTTCTCTCTCACTATGTCTGTCTCTTTCTATCCCTCTCTGTCTCTCCTTGCCTCTCTCTGTCTCTCTCTGTCTCTCTCCGCCTCTCTCCGTCTCTCTCCGGCGCTCTCTGTCCCTCGTCTCTCTCTGTCTCTCACTGCCTCTCTCTAACCCTCTGCCTCTCTCCGCCTCTCTCCGTCTCTCTCTGCCTCTCTCTGTCTCTCTCCGTGCCTCTCTCTGCCTCTCTCTGCCTCTCTCTGTCTCTCTCTTTCTCTCTTTGTCCATCTCTGCCTCTCTCTGTCACGCCCTCTCTCCCTCTAACTCTCGCTGTTTCTCTCTGCTTCTCTCTGTCTCTCTCTGTCTCTCTCTGTCTGTCTTGATCATTAGCTTTCTGCCGCTCTCCGTTCTCTCTGGCTCTCTTTGTTTCTCTATCTCTCTCTGTCTCTCTCTCCCTCTCTCCGTCTCTCTCTATCTGCCTCTCTCTGTCCCTCTCTGTCACCCTCTATCTCCCGCTGTTTCTCTCCATCTGTCTCTGTCTCTCTCTGTCTCTTTCTGTCCCTCTCTGTCTCTCTCCGTCTCTTTCTGTCCCTCTCTGTCTCTCCTTGCCTCTCTCTGTCCCCCTCTGTCTCTCTCTGTCTCTCTCTGTCTCTCTCTCTTCCTCTCTCTGTCTCTCTCTGTCTCTTTCTGTCCCTCTCTGTCTCTCCTTGCCACTCTCTGTCTCCCTCTGTCTCTCTCTGTCTCTCTCTGTCTCTCTCCGCCTCGCTCCGTCTCTCTCTGTCTCTCTCTGTCTCTCTCCGTCTCTCTCTGTCTCTCTCTCTCTCTCTGTCTGTCTCCGTCTCTGTCTATCTGCCTCTCTCTGTCCCTCTCTGTCCCGCCTTGACTTTCTCTGTCTTTCTCGGTGTCTCTCTGTCACTCTCTGTCTCTCTCCATCTCTCGCTGTTTCTCTCTACTTCTCTCTGTCTCTCTCTCTCTCTTTCTGTCCCTCTCTGTCTCTCCTTGCCTCTCTCTGTCTCCCTCTGTCTCTCTCTGTCTCTCTCTGTCTCTCTCCGCCTCTCTCCGTCTCTCTCTGTCTCTCTCTGTCTCTCTCTGTCTCTCTCTGTCTCTCTCTGTCTCTCTCCGCCTCTCTCCGTCTCTCTCTGCCTCTCCCTGTCTCTCTCTGTCTCTCCCTGCCTCTCTCTAACTCTCTGCCTCTCTCTGTCTCCCTCTGTCTCTCTCCGTCTCTCTCTGTCCTTCTCTGTCTCTGTCCGTCGCTGTCTCTTTCTGTCTCTCTCCGTCTCTGTCCCCTTCTGTCTCTCTCTGTCTCTCTCTGTCTCTCTCTGTCTCCCTCTGTCTCTCTCTGTCTCTCTCCGCCTCTCTCCGTCTCTCTCTGTCTCTCTCTGTCTCTCTCTGTCTCTCTCTGCCTCTCTCTAACCCTCTGCCTCTCTCTGCCTCTCTCTGTCTCTCTCTGTGCCTCTCTGGCTCTTTTATTTCTCTATCGATTTCTTCCTCTCTCCGTTTCTCTCTGTCTCGTTCTGTCTCTCTCTCCACCTCTCTCTGGCCTTCTCTGACTTTCTCTGTCTTTCTCGGTGTCTCTCTGTCACTCTCTGTCTCCCTCTATCTCTCGCTGTTTCTCTCCATTTCTCACTAACTCTCTCTGTCTCTTTCTGTCCCTCTCTGTCTCTCTCCGTCTCTCTCTGTCTGTCTTGATCATTAGCTTTCTGCCGCTCTCCGTCTCTCTCTATCTACCTCTCTCTGTCCCTCTCTGTCTCTCTTTATCTCTCGCTGTTTCTCTCTACTTCTCTCTGTCTCTCTTTCTCTCTTTCTGTCCCTCTCTGTCTCTCCTTGCCTCTCTCTGTCTCTCTCTGTCTCTCTCTGTCTCTCTCTGTCTCTCTCTGTCTCTCCCTGCCTCTCTCTGTCTCTCTTTCTCTCTCTCTGCCTCTTTCTGCCTCTATCTGCCTCTCTCTGTCTCTCTCTACTTCTCTCTGTCCCTCTCTGTCTCTCTCTATCTGCCTCCCTCTGTCCCTCTCTGTCACCCTCTATCTCCCACTGTTTCTCTCCATCTGTCTCTGTCTTTCTCGGTATCTCTCTGTCACTCTCTGTCTCTCTCTATCTCTCGCTGTTTCTCTCTACTTGTCTCTGTCTCACTCTGTCTCTTTCTGTCCCTCTCTGTCTCTCCTTGCCTCTCTGTCTCTGTCTCTCTCTGTCTCTCTCCGCCTCTCTCGGTCTCTCTCCATCTCTCTCGCTGTCTCTCTCAGCCTCTCTCCGTCTCTCTCTGTCTCTCTTTGTCTCTCACTGCCTCACTCTGCCGCTCTCTGTCCCTCTCTGTCTCTCTCTGTCTCTCCCGGTCTCTGTCTCTACCCTCCTGTCTCTCTCGCCCTCTCTCCGTCTCTCTGTATCTGTCTCTCTCTCTATCTGTCTCTCTCTGTCTCTTTCTGTCTCTCTCCGTCTCTCTCTGTCCTTCTCTGACTTTCTCTGTCCTTCTCGGTGTCTCTCTGTTACTCTCTGTCTCCCTCTATCTCTCGCTGTTTCTCTCTACTTCTCTCTGTCTCTCTCTCTCTTTCTGTCCCTCTCACTCTCTCCTTGCCTCTCTCTGTCTCTCTCGGCCTCTCTCTGTCACTCTCTGTCTCCCTCTATCTCTCGCTGTTTCTCTCTGCTTCTCTCTGTCTCTCTCCGTCTCTGTCTCTTTCTGTCCCTCTCTGTCTCTCCTTGCCTCTTTCTGTCACTTTCAGCGTCTCTCCGTCTCTCTCTGGCTCTCGCTGTTTCTCTCTACTTGTCTCTGTCTCTCTCTGTCTCTCTCCGCCTCTCTCCGTCTCTCTCTGTCTCTCTCTGTCTCTCTCTGTCTCTCTCTGTCTCTCTCTGCCTCTCTCTAACTCTCTGCCTCTCTCTGCCTCTCTCTGTGCCTCTCTGGCTCTGTTATTTCTCTATCGATTTCTTCCTCTCTCCGTTTCTCACTGTCTCGTTCTGTCTCTATCTCCACCTCTCTCTGCCTCTCGCTGGCCTTCTCTGACTTTCTCTGTCTTTTTCGGTGTCTTTCTGTCACTCTCTGTCTCCCTCTATCTCTCGCTGTTTCTTTCTATTTCTCTCTGTCTCTCTCTCTTTCTGCCCCTCTCTGTCTCACCTTGCCTCTCTCTGTCTCTCTCTGTCTCTCTCTCCCTCTCTCCGTCTCTCTCTATCTGCCCCTCCCTGTCCCTCTCTATCTCTCTCTATCTCTCGCTGTTTCTCTCTACTTTTCTCTGTCTCTCTCTGTCTCTTTCTGTCCCTCTCTGTCTCTCTCCGCCTCTCTCCGTCTCTCTCTGTCTCTCTCTGTCTCTCTCCGTCTCTCTCTGCCTCTCTCTGTCCCGCTCTGTCTGTCTCTATCTCTCTCTGTCTCTCCCTGTCCCTCTCTGACTTTCTCTGCCTCTCTCTCTCTCTTTCTGTCCCTCTCTGTCTCTCTCCGTCTCTCTCTGTCTGTCTTGATCATTAGCTTTCTGCCGCTCTTCGTCTCTCTCTATCTACCTCTCTCTGTCCCTCTCTGTCTCTCTTTATCTCTCGCTGTTTCTCTCTACTTCTCTCTGTCTCTCTCTCTCTCTTTCTGTCCCGCTCTGTCTCTCCTTGCCTCTCTCTGTCTCTCTCTGTCTCTCTCTGTCTCTCCCTGCCTCTCTCTGTCTCTCTTTCTCTCTCTCTGCCTCTTTCTGCCTCTATCTGCCTCTCTCTGTCTCTCTCTACTTCTCTCTGTCCCTCTCCGTCTCTCTCTATCTCTCGCTGTTTCTCTCTACTTCTCTCTGTCTCTCTCTATCTCTTTCTGTCCCTCTATGTCTCTCCTTGCCTCTCTCTGTCTCTCTCTGTCTCTCTCTGCCTCTCTCTAACGCTCTGCCTCTCTCTGCCTCTCTCTGTCTCTCTCTGTCTCTCTCTCTGTGCCTCTCTGGCTCTCTTTATTTCTCTATCACTTTCTTCCTCTCTCCGTTTCTCACTGTCTCGTTCTGTCTCTCTCTCCACCTCTCTCTGCCTCTCGCTGGCCTTCTCTGACTTTCTCTGTCTTTTTCGGTGTCTCTCTGTCACTCTCTGTCTCCCTCTATCTCTCGCTGTTTCTCTCTATTTCTCTCTGTCTCTTTCTCTTTCTGCCCCTCTCTGTCTCACCTTGCCTCTCTCTGTCTCTCTCTGTCTCCCTCCGTCTCTCTCTGTCTCTCTTTGTCTCTCTCTGCCTCTCTCTGTCCCGCTCTGACTGTCTCTATCTCTCTCTGTCTCTCCCTGTCCCTCTCTGACTTTCTCTGTCTTTCTCGGTGTCTCTCTGTCACGCCCTCTCTCCCTCTACCTCTCACTGCTTCTCTCTGTCTCTCTCTCTGTCTCTCTCTGGCTCTCGTTGTTTCTCCATCTCTCTCTCCCTTTCTCCGTTCCTCTCTAGCTCTCTTTGTGTCTGTATCTCTCTCTGTCTGTCTCTGTCTCTCCTTGTCCCTCCCTGTCCCTCTCTGACTTGCTCTGTCTTTCTCGGTATCTCTCTGTCACTCTCTGTCTCTCTCTATCTCTCGCTGTTTCTCTCTACTTGTCTCTGTCTCACTCTGTCTCCTTCTGTCCCTCTCTGTCTCTCCTTGCCTCTCTGTCTCTGTCTCTCTCTCTGTCTCTCTCCGCCTCTCTCGGTCTCTCTCCGTCTCTCTCTCTGTCTCTCTCAGCCTCTCTCCGTCTCTCTCTGTCTCTCTTTGTCTCTCACTGCCTCACTCTGCCTCTCTCTGTCCCTCTCTGTCTGTCTCTGTCTCTCTCCATCTCACTCTGTCTCTCTTAGTCTCTCTTAATCTCTCTCTGCCTCTATCTGTCCCTCACTGTCTGTCTCTGTCTCTCTCGGTCTCTCTATCTCACTCTGTCTCTCTCTGCCTCTCTCTGTCTCTCTCTGTCTCTCCCGGTCTCTGTCTCTGTCTCCCTGTCTCACTCTACCTCTCTCTGTCTCTATCTGCCTCTCTCCGTCCCTCTCTGTCTCTTTCTGTCTCACTCCGTCTCTGTCTCTTTCTGTCCCTCTCTGTCTCTCCTTGCCTCTCCCTGTCCCTCTCTGACTTTCTCTGTCTTTCTCGGTGTCTCTCTGTCACTCTCTGTCTCTCTCTATCTCTCCCTGTTTCTCTCTACTTCTCTCTGTCTCTCTCTGTCTCTCCCGGTCTCTGTCTCTACCCTCCTGTCTCTCTCTCCCTCTCTCCGTCTCTCTCTATCTGTCTCTCTCTCTATCTGTCTCTCTCTGTCTCTTTCTGTCTATCTCTGTCTCGCTCTGTCCCTCTCTGACTTTATCTGTCTTTCTCGGTGTCCCTCTGTCACTCTCTGTCTCTCTCTATCTCTCGCTGTTTCTCTCTACTTCTCTCTGTCTCTCTCTCTCTCTTTCTGTCCCTCTCTGTCTCTCCTTGCCTCTCTCTGTCTCCCTCTGTCTCTCTCTGTCTCTCTCTGTCTCTCTCCGCCTCTCTCCGTCTCTCTCTGTCTCTCTCTGTCTCTCTCTGTCTCTCTCTGTCTCTCTCTGTCTCTCTCCGCCTCTCTCCGTCTCTCTCTGCCTCTCCCTGTCTCTCTCTGTCTCTCCCTGCCTCTCTCTAACTCTCTGCCTCTCTCTGTCTCCCTCTGTCTCTCTCCGTCACTCTCTGTCCTTCTCTGTCTCTGTCCGTCGCTGTCTCTTTCTGTCTCTCTCCGTCTCTGTCCCCTTCTGTCTCTCTCTGTCTCTCTCTGTCTCTCTCTGTCTCCCTCTGTCTCTCTCTGTCTCTCTCCGCCTCTCTCCGTCTCTCTCTGGCACTCTCTGTCTCCCTCTATCTCTCGCTGTTTCTCTCTATTTCTCTCTGTCTCTCTCTCTTTCTGCCCCTCTCTGTCTCCCCTTGCCTCACTCTGTCTCTCTCTGTCTCCCTCCGTCTCTCTCTGTCTCTCTTTGTCTCTCTCTGCCTCTCTCTGTCCCGCTCTGTCTGTCTCTATCTCTCTCTGTCTCTCCCTGTCCCTCTCTGACTTTCTCTGTCTTTCTCGGTGTCTCTCTGTCACGCCCTCTCTCCCTCTACCTCTCACTGCTTCTCTCTGTCTCTCTCTCTGTCTCTCTCTGGCTCTCGTTGTTTCTCCATCTCTCTCTCCCTTTCTCCGTTCCTCTCTAGCTCTCTTTGTGTCTGTATCTCTCTCTGTCTGTCTCTGTCTCTCCTTGTCCCTCCCTGTCTCTCTCTGACTTGCTCTGTCTTTCTCGGTATCTCTCTGTCACTCTCTGTCTCTCTCTATCTCTCGCTGTTTCTCTCTACTTGTCTCTGTCTCACTCTGTCTCTTTCTGTCCCTCTCTGTCTCTCCTTGCCTCTCTGTCTCTGTCTCTCTCTGTCTCTCTCCGCCTCTCTCGGTCTCTCTCCATCTCTCTCTCTGTCTCTCTCAGCCTCTCTCCGTCTCTCTCTGTCTCTCTTTGTCTCTCACTGCCTCACTCTGCCGCTCTCTGTCCCTCTCTGTCTCTCTCTGTCTCTCCCGGTCTCTGTCTCTACCCTCCTGTCTCTCTCTCCCTCTCTCCGTCTCTCTGTATCTGTCTCTCTCTCTATCTGTCTCTCTCTGTCTCTTTCTGTCTCTCTCCGTCTCTCTCTGTCCTTCTCTGACTTTCTCTGTCCTTCTCGGTGTCTCTCTGTTACTCTCTGTCTCCCTCTATCTCTCGCTGTTTCTCTCTACTTCTCTCTGTCTCTCTCTCTCTTTCTGTCCCTCTCACTCTCTCCTTGCCTCTCTCTGTCTCTCTCGGCCTCTCTCTGTCACTCTCTGTCTCCCTCTATCTCTCGCTGTTTCTCTCTGCTTCTCTCTGTCTCTCTCCGTCTCTGTCTCTTTCTGTCCCTCTCTGTCTCTCCTTGCCTCTTTCTGTCACTTTCAGCGTCTCTCCGTCTCTCTCTGGCTCTCGTTGTTTCTACATCTCTCTCTGCCTTTGTCCGTTCCTCTCTTGCTCTGTTTGTATCTGTATCTCTCTCTGTCTGTCTCTGTCTCTCCTAGCCTCTCCCTGTCCCTCTCTGACTTTCTCTGTCTTTCTCGGTGTCTCTCTGTCACTCTCTGTCTCTCTCTATCTCTCGCTGTTTCTCTCTACTTGTCTCTGTCTCTCTCTGTCTCTCTCCGCCTCTCTCCGTCTCTCTCTGTCTCTCTCTGTCTCTCTCTGTCTCTCTCTGTCTCTCTCTGCCTCTCTCTAACTCTCTGCCTCTCTCTGCCTCTCTCTGTGCCTCTCTGGCTCTGTTATTTCTCTATCGATTTCTTCCTCTCTCCGTTTCTCACTGTCTCGTTCTGTCTCTATCTCCACCTCTCTCTGCCTCTCGCTGGCCTTCTCTGACTTTCTCTGTCTTTTTCGGTGTCTTTCTGTCACTCTCTGTCTCCCTCTATCTCTCGCTGTTTCTCTCTATTTCTCTCTGTCTCTTTCTCTTTCTGCCCCTCTCTGTCTCACCTTGCCTCTCTCTGTCTCTCTCTGTCTCCCTCCGTCTCTCTCTGTCTCTCTTTGTCTCTCTCTGCCTCTCTCTGTCCCGCTCTGTCTGTCTCTATCTCTCTCTGTCTCTCCCTGTCCCTTTCTGACTTTCTCTGTCTTTCTCGGTGTCTCTCTGTCACGCCCTCTCTCCCTCTACCTCTCACTGCTTCTCTCTGTCTCTCTCTCTGTCTCTCTCTGGCTCTCGTTGTTTCTCCATCTCTCTCTCCCTTTCTCCGTTCCTCTCTAGCTCTCTTTGTGTCTGTATCTCTCTCTGTCTGTCTCTGTCTCTCCTTGTCCCTCCCTGTCCCTCTCTGACTTGCTCTGTCTTTCTCGGTATCTCTCTGTCACTCTCTGTCTCTCTCTATCTCTCGCTGTTTCTCTCTACTTGTCTCTGTCTCACTCTGTCTCCTTCTGTCCCTCTCTGTCTCTCCTTGCCTCTCTGTCTCTGTCTCTCTCTGTCTCTCTCCGCCTCTCTCGGTCTCTCTCCGTCTCTCTCTCTGTCTCACTCAGCCTCTCTCCGTCTCTCTCTGTCTCTCTTTGTCTCTCACTGCCTCACTCTGCCTCTCTCTGTCCCTCTCTGTCTGTCTCTGTCTCTCTCCATCTCACTCTGTCTCTCTTAGTCTCTCTTAATCTCTCTCTGCCTCTATCTGTCCCTCACTGTCTGTCTCTGTCTCTCTCGGTCTCTCTATCTCACTCTGTCTCTCTCTGCCTCTCTCTGTCTCTCTCTGTCTCTCCCGGTCTCTGTCTCTGTCTCCCTGTCTCTCTCTACCTCTCTCTGTCTCTATCTGCCTCTCTCCGTCCCTCTCTGTCTCTTTATGTCTCACTCCGTCTCTGTCTCTTTCTGTCCCTCTCTGTCTCTCCTTGCCTCTCCCTGTCCCTCTCTGACTTTCTCTGTCTTTCTCGGTGTCTCTCTGTCACTCTCTGTCTCTCTCTATCTCTCCCTGTTTCTCTCTACTTCTCTCTGTCTCTCTCTGTCTCTCCCGGTCTCTGTCTCTACCCTCCTGTCTCTCTCACCCTCTCTCCGTCTCTCTCTATCTGTCTCTCTCTCTATCTGTCTCTCTCTGTCTCTTTCTGTCTATCTCTGTCTCGCTCTGTCCCTCTCTGACTTTATTTGTCTTTCTCGGTGTCCCTCTGTCACTCTCTGTCTCTCTCTATCTCTCGCTGTTTCTCTTCACTTGTCTCTGTCTCTCTCTGTCTCTTTCTGTCCCTCTCTGTCTCTCTCCGTCTCTCTCTGTCTCTCTCTCTGCCTCTCTCTAACTCTCTGCCTCTCTCTGTCCCTCTATGTCTCTTTCTGTCTCTCTCCGTCTCTGTCTCTTTCTGTCCCTCTCTGTCTCTCCTTGCCTCTCTCTCTCTTTCTCTGTCTCTCTCTGTCTCTCTCCGCCTCTCTCGGTCTCTCTCCGTCTCTCTCTCTGTCTCTCTCAGCCTCTCTCTGTCTCTCCCTGCCTCTCTCTGTCTCTCTTTGTCTCTCACTGCCTCACTCTGCCTCTCTCTGTCCCTCTCTGTCTGTCTCTGTCTCTCTCCATCTCACTCTGTCTCTCTTAGTCTCTCTTAATCTCTCTCTGCCTCTCTCTGCCTCTATCTGTCCCTCACTGTCTCTCTCTGTCTCTCTCGGTCTCTCTATCTCACTCTGTCTCTCTCTGCCTCTCTCTGTCTCTCTCTGTCTCTCCCGGTCTCTGTCTCTGTCTCCCTGTCTCTCTCTACCTCTCTCTGTCTCTATCTGCCTCTCTCCGTCCCTCTCTGTCTCTTTCTGTCTCGGTCCGTCTCTGTCTCTTTCTGTCCCTCTCTGTCTCTCCTTGCCTCTCCCTGTCCCTCTCTGACTTTCTCTGTCTTTCTCGGTGTCTCTCTGTCACTCTCTGTCTCTCTCTATCTCTCGCTGTTTCTCTCTACTTGTCTCTGTCTCTCTCTCTGTCTCTTTCTGTCCCTCTCACTCTCTCCTTGCCACTCTCTGTCTCCCTCCGTCTCTCTCTGCCTCTCTCTGTCTCTCTCCGTCTCTCTCTGCCTCTCTCTGTCTCTCTCCGTCTCTCTCTGTCTGTCTTGATCATTAGCTTTCTGCCGCTCTCCGTTCTCTCTGGCTCTCTTTGTTTCTCTATCTCTCTCTCTCTCTCTCTCTCCCTCTCTCCGTCTCTCTCTATCACCCTCTCTCTGTCCCTCTCTGTCTCACTCTATCTCTCGCTGTTTCTCTCTACTTCTCTCTGTCTCTCTCTGTCTCTCTTTCTGTCCCTCTCTGTCTCTCCTTGCCTCTCTGTCTCCCTCTGTCTCTCTCTGTCCCTCTCTGTCTCACTCTATCTCTCGCTGTTTCTCTCTACTTCTCTCTGTCTCTCTCTCTCTCTCTTTCTGTCCCTCTCTGTCTCTCCTTGCCTCTCTGTCTCCCTCTGTCTCTCTCTGTCTCTCTCTGTCTCTCTCCGCCCCTCTCCGTCTCTCTCTGTCTCTCTCTGTCTCTCTCTGTCTCTCCCGGTCTCTGTCTCTACCCTCCTGTCTCTCTCTCCCTCTCTCCGTCTCTCTCTCTGTCTCTCTTTGTCTCTCACTGCCTCACTCTGCCTCTCTCTGTCCTCCTCTGTCTCTCTCTGTCTCTCCCGGTCTCTGTCTCTACCCTCCTGTCTCTCTCTCCCTCTCTCCGTCTCTCTGTATCTGTCTCTCTCTCTCTATCTGTCTCTCTCTGTCTCTTTCTGTCTCTCTCCGTCTCTCTCTGTCCTTCTCTGACTTTCTCTGTCCTTCTCGGTGTCTCTCTGTTACTCTCTGTCTCCCTCTATCTCTCGCTGTTTCTCTCTACGTCTCTCTGTCTCTCTCCGTCTCGTTCTGTCTCTCTCTCCACTTCTCTCGGCCTCTCTCTGTCACTCTCTGTCTCCCTCTATCTCTCGCTGTTTCTCTCTGCTTCTCTCTGTCTCTCTCCGTCTCTGTCTCTTTCTGTCCCTCTCTGTCTCTCCTTGCCTCTTTCTGTCACTTTCAGCGTCTCTCCGTCTCCCTCTGGCTCTCGTTGTTTCTACATCTCTCTCTGCCTTTCTCCGTTCCTCTCTTGCTCTGTTTGTATCTGTATCTCTCTCTGTCTGTCTCTGTCTCTCCTAGCCTATCCCTGTCCCTCTCTGACTTTCTCTGTCTTTCTCGGTGTCTCTCTGTCACTCTCTGTCTCTCTCTATCTCTCGCTGTTTCTCTCTACTTCTCTCTGTCTCTCTCTCTCCTTCTGTCCCTCTCTGTCTCTCCTTGCCTCTCTCTGTCTCTCTTTGTCTCTCTCTGTCTCTCCCTGCCTCTCTCTGTCTCTCTTTCTCTCTCTCTGCCCCTTTCTGCCTCTATCTGCCTCTCTCTGTCTCTCTCTACTTCTCTCTGTCCCTCTCTGTCTCTCTCTATCTCTTTCTGTCCCTCTATGTCTCTCCTTGCCTCTCTCTGTCTCTCTCTGCCTCTCTCTAACTCTCTGCCTCTCTCTGCCTCTCTCTGTCTCTCTCTGTCTCTCTCTCTGTGCCTCTCTGGCTCTCTTTATTTCTCTATCACTTTCTTCCTCTCTCCGTTTCTCACTGTCTCGTTCTGTCTCTCTCTCCACCTCTCTCTGCCTCTCGCTGGCCTTCTCTGACTTTCTCTGTCTTTTTGGGTGTCTCTCTGTCACTCTCTGTCTCCCTCTATCTCTCGCTGTTTCTCTCTATTTCTCTCTGTCTCTCTCTCTTTCTGCCCCTCTCTGTCTCACCTTGCCTCTCTCTGTCTCTCTCTGTCTCCCTCCGTCTCTCTCTGTCTCTCTTTGTCTCTCTCTGCCTCTCTCTGTCCCGCTCTGTCTGTCTCTATCTCTCTCTGTCTCTCCCTGTCCCTCTCTGACTTTCTCTGTCTTTCTCGGTGTCTCTCTGTCACGCCCTCTCTCCCTCTACCTCTCACTGCTTCTCTCTGTCTCTCTCTCTGTCTCTCTCTGGCTCTCGTTGTTTCTCCATCTCTCTCTCCCTTTCTCCGTTCCTCTCTAGCTCTCTTTGTGTCTGTATCTCTCTCTGTCTGTCTCTGTCTCTCCTTGTCCCTCCCTGTCCCTCTCTGACTTGCTCTGTCTTTCTCGGTATCTCTCTGTCACTCTCTGTCTCTCTCTATGTCTCGCTGTTTCTCTCTACTTGTCTCTGTCTCACTCTGTCTCCTTCTGTCCCTCTCTGTCTCTCCTTGCCTCTCTGTCTCTGTCTCTCTCTGTCTCTCTCCGCCTCTCTCGGTCTCTCTCCGTCTCTCTCTCTGTCTCTCTCAGCCTCTCTCCGTCTCTCTCTCTCTGTCTCTCTTTGTCTCTCACTGCCTCACTCTGCCTCTCTCTGTCCCTCTCTGTCTCTCTCTGTCTCTCCCGGTCTCTGTCTCTACTCTCCTGTCTCTCTCTCCCTCTCTCCGTCTCTCTGTATCTGTCTCTCTCTCTATCTGTCTCTCTCTGTCTCTTTCTGTCTCTCTCCGTCTCTCTCTGTCCTTCTCTGACTTTCTCTGTCCTTCTCGGTGTCTCTCTGTTACTCTCTGTCTCCCTTTATCTCTTGCTGTTTCTCTCTACGTCTCTCTGTCTCTCTCTCCACTTCTCTCGGCCTCTCTCTGTCACTCTCTGTCTCCCTCTATCTCTCGCTGTTTCTCTCTGCTTCTCTCTGTCTCTCTCCGTCTCTGTCTCTTTCTGTCCCTCTCTGTCTCTCCTTGCCTCTTTCTGTCACTTTCAGCGTCTCTCCGTCTCTCTCTGGCTCTCGTTGTTTCTACATCTCTCTCTGCCTTTCTCCGTTCCTCTCTTGCTCTGTTTGTATCTGTATCTCTCTCTGTCTGTCTCTGTCTCTCCTTGCCTCTCCCCGTCCCTCTCTGACTTTCTCTGTCTTTCTCGGTGTCTCTCTGTCACTCTCTGTCTCTCTCTGTCTCTCTCCGCCTCTCTCCGTCTCTCTCTGCCTCTCTCTGTCTCTCTCCGTCTCTCTCTGCCTCTCTCTGTCTCTCTCGGTCTCTCTGTGCCTCTCTGGCTCTCGTTATTTCTCTATCACTTTCTTCCTCTCTCCGTTTCTCTCTGTCTCGTTCTGTCTCTCTCTCCACCTCTCTCTGCCTCTCTCTGGCCTTCTCTGACTTGCTCTGTGTTTCTCGGTGTCTCTCGGTCACTCTCTGTCTCCCTCTACCTCTCGCTGTTTCTCTCTGCTTCTCTCTGTCTCTCTTTGTCTCTCTCTCTGTCTCTCTCTGCCTCTCTCTAACTCTCTGCCTCTCTCTGTCTCTCTCTGTGCCTCTCTGGCTCTCTTTATTTCTCGATCACTTTCTTCCTCTCTCCGTTCCTCTCTGTCCCGTTCTGTCCTCTCTCCACCTCTCTCTGCCTCTCTTTGGCCTTCTCTGACTTTCTCTGTCTTTCTCGGTGTCTCTCTGTCACTCTCTGTCTCCCTCTATCTCTCGCTGTTTCTCTCTATTTCTCTCTAACTATGTCTGTCTCTTTCTATCCCTCTCTGTCTCTCCTTGCCTCTCCCTGTCCCTCTCTGACTTTCTCTGTCTTTCTCGGTGTCTCTCTGTCACTCTCTGTCTCTCTCTATCTCTCGCTGTTTCTCTCTACTTGTCTCTGTCTCTCTCTCTGTCTCTTTCTGTCCCTCTCACTCTCTCCTTGCCACTCTCTGTCTCCCTCCGTCTCTCTCTGGCTCTCTCTGTCTCTCTCCGTCTCTCTCTGCCTCTCTCTGTCTCTCTCCGTCTCTCTCTGTCTGTCTTGATCATTAGCTTTCTGCCGCTCTCCGTTCTCTCTGGCTCTCTTTGTTTCTCTATCTCTCTCTCTCTCTCTCTCCCTCTCTCCGTCTCTCTCTATCACCCTCTCTCTGTCCCTCTCTGTCTCACTCTATCTCTCGCTGTTTCTCTCTACTTCTCTCTGTCTCTCTCTGTCTCTCTTTCTGTCCCTCTCTGTCTCTCCTTGCCTCTCTGTCTCCCTCTGTCTCTCTCTGTCCCTCTCTGTCTCACTCTATCTCTCGCTGTTTCTCTCTACTTCTCTCTGTCTCTCTCTCTCTCACTCTTTCTGTCCCTCTCTGTCTCTCCTTGCCTCTCTGTCTCCCTCTGTCTCTCTCTGTCTCTCTCTGTCTCTCTCCGCCCCTCTCCGTCTCTCTCTGTCTCTCTCTGTCTCTCTCTGTCTCTCCCGGTCTCTGTCTCTACCCTCCTGTCTCTCTCTCCCTCTCTCCGTCTCTCTCTCTCTCTCTTTGTCTCTCACTGCCTCACTCTGCCTCTCTCTGTCCCTCTCTGTCTCTCTCTGTCTCTCCCGGTCTCTGTCTCTACCCTCCTGTCTCTCTCTCCCTCTCTCCGTCTCTCTGTATCTGTCTCTCTCTCTCTATCTGTCTCTCTCTGTCTCTTTCTGTCTCTCTCCGTCTCTCTCTGTCCTTCTCTGACTTTCTCTGTCCTTCTCGGTGTCTCTCTGTTACTCTCTGTCTCCCTCTATCTCTCGCTGTTTCTCTCTACGTCTCTCTGTCTCTCTCCGTCTCGTTCTGTCTCTCTCTCCACCTCTCTCTGGCCTTCTCTGACTTTCTCTGTCTTTCTCGGTGTCTCTCTGTCACTCTCTGTCTCCCTCTATCTCTCGCTGTTTCTCTCCATTTCTCACTAACTCTCTCTGTCTCTTTCTGTCCCTCTCTGTCTCTCTCCGTCTCTCTCTGTCTGTCTTGATCATTAGCTTTCTGCCGCTCTCCGTCTCTCTCTATCTACCTCTCTCTGTCCCTCTCTGTCTCTCTTTATCTCTCGCTGTTTCTCTCTACTTCTCTCTGTCTCTCTTTCTCTCTTTCTGTCCCTCTCTGTCTCTCCTTGCCTCTCTCTGTCTCTCTCTGTCTCTCTCTGTCTCTCTCTGTCTCTCTCTGTCTCTCCCTGCCTCTCTCTGTCTCTCTTTCTCTCTCTCTGCCTCTTTCTGCCTCTATCTGCCTCTCTCTGTCTCTCTCTACTTCTCTCTGTCCCTCTCTGTCTCTCTCTATCTGCCTCCCTCTGTCCCTCTCTGTCACCCTCTATCTCCCACTGTTTCTCTCCATCTGTCTCTGTCTTTCTCGGTATCTCTCTGTCACTCTCTGTCTCTCTCTATCTCTCGCTGTTTCTCTCTACTTGTCTCTGTCTCACTCTGTCTCTTTCTGTCCCTCTCTGTCTCTCCTTGCCTCTCTGTCTCTGTCTCTCTCTGTCTCTCTCCGCCTCTCTCGGTCTCTCTCCATCTCTCTCGCTGTCTCTCTCAGCCTCTCTCCGTCTCTCTCTGTCTCTCTTTGTCTCTCACTGCCTCACTCTGCCGCTCTCTGTCCCTCTCTGTCTCTCTCTGTCTCTCCCGGTCTCTGTCTCTACCCTCCTGTCTCTCTCGCCCTCTCTCCGTCTCTCTGTATCTGTCTCTCTCTCTATCTGTCTCTCTCTGTCTCTTTCTGTCTCTCTCCGTCTCTCTCTGTCCTTCTCTGACTTTCTCTGTCCTTCTCGGTGTCTCTCTGTTACTCTCTGTCTCCCTCTATCTCTCGCTGTTTCTCTCTACTTCTCTCTGTCTCTCTCTCTCTTTCTGTCCCTCTCACTCTCTCCTTGCCTCTCTCTGTCTCTCTCGGCCTCTCTCTGTCACTCTCTGTCTCCCTCTATCTCTCGCTGTTTCTCTCTGCTTCTCTCTGTCTCTCTCCGTCTCTGTCTCTTTCTGTCCCTCTCTGTCTCTCCTTGCCTCTTTCTGTCACTTTCAGCGTCTCTCCGTCTCTCTCTGGCTCTCGCTGTTTCTCTCTACTTGTCTCTGTCTCTCTCTGTCTCTCTCCGCCTCTCTCCGTCTCTCTCTGTCTCTCTCTGTCTCTCTCTGTCTCTCTCTGTCTCTCTCTGCCTCTCTCTAACTCTCTGCCTCTCTCTGCCTCTCTCTGTGCCTCTCTGGCTCTGTTATTTCTCTATCGATTTCTTCCTCTCTCCGTTTCTCACTGTCTCGTTCTGTCTCTATCTCCACCTCTCTCTGCCTCTCGCTGGCCTTCTCTGACTTTCTCTGTCTTTTTCGGTGTCTTTCTGTCACTCTCTGTCTCCCTCTATCTCTCGCTGTTTCTTTCTATTTCTCTCTGTCTCTCTCTCTTTCTGCCCCTCTCTGTCTCACCTTGCCTCTCTCTGTCTCTCTCTGTCTCTCTCTCCCTCTCTCCGTCTCTCTCTATCTGCCCCTCCCTGTCCCTCTCTATCTCTCTCTATCTCTCGCTGTTTCTCTCTACTTTTCTCTGTCTCTCTCTGTCTCTTTCTGTCCCTCTCTGTCTCTCTCCGCCTCTCTCCGTCTCTCTCTGTCTCTCTCTGTCTCTCTCCGTCTCTCTCTGCCTCTCTCTGTCCCGCTCTGTCTGTCTCTATCTCTCTCTGTCTCTCCCTGTCCCTCTCTGACTTTCTCTGCCTCTCTCTCTCTCTTTCTGTCCCTCTCTGTCTCTCTCCGTCTCTCTCTGTCTGTCTTGATCATTAGCTTTCTGCCGCTCTTCGTCTCTCTCTATCTACCTCTCTCTGTCCCTCTCTGTCTCTCTTTATCTCTCGCTGTTTCTCTCTACTTCTCTCTGTCTCTCTCTCTCTCTTTCTGTCCCGCTCTGTCTCTCCTTGCCTCTCTCTGTCTCTCTCTGTCTCTCTCTGTCTCTCCCTGCCTCTCTCTGTCTCTCTTTCTCTCTCTCTGCCTCTTTCTGCCTCTATCTGCCTCTCTCTGTCTCTCTCTACTTCTCTCTGTCCCTCTCCGTCTCTCTCTATCTCTCGCTGTTTCTCTCTACTTCTCTCTGTCTCTCTCTATCTCTTTCTGTCCCTCTATGTCTCTCCTTGCCTCTCTCTGTCTCTCTCTGTCTCTCTCTGCCTCTCTCTAACGCTCTGCCTCTCTCTGCCTCTCTCTGTCTCTCTCTGTCTCTCTCTCTGTGCCTCTCTGGCTCTCTTTATTTCTCTATCACTTTCTTCCTCTCTCCGTTTCTCACTGTCTCGTTCTGTCTCTCTCTCCACCTCTCTCTGCCTCTCGCTGGCCTTCTCTGACTTTCTCTGTCTTTTTCGGTGTCTCTCTGTCACTCTCTGTCTCCCTCTATCTCTCGCTGTTTCTCTCTATTTCTCTCTGTCTCTTTCTCTTTCTGCCCCTCTCTGTCTCACCTTGCCTCTCTCTGTCTCTCTCTGTCTCCCTCCGTCTCTCTCTGTCTCTCTTTGTCTCTCTCTGCCTCTCTCTGTCCCGCTCTGACTGTCTCTATCTCTCTCTGTCTCTCCCTGTCCCTCTCTGACTTTCTCTGTCTTTCTCGGTGTCTCTCTGTCACGCCCTCTCTCCCTCTACCTCTCACTGCTTCTCTCTGTCTCTCTCTCTGTCTCTCTCTGGCTCTCGTTGTTTCTCCATCTCTCTCTCCCTTTCTCCGTTCCTCTCTAGCTCTCTTTGTGTCTGTATCTCTCTCTGTCTGTCTCTGTCTCTCCTTGTCCCTCCCTGTCCCTCTCTGACTTGCTCTGTCTTTCTCGGTATCTCTCTGTCACTCTCTGTCTCTCTCTATCTCTCGCTGTTTCTCTCTACTTGTCTCTGTCTCACTCTGTCTCCTTCTGTCCCTCTCTGTCTCTCCTTGCCTCTCTGTCTCTGTCTCTCTCTGTCTCTCTCCGCCTCTCTCGGTCTCTCTCCGTCTCTCTCTCTGTCTCTCTCAGCCTCTCTCCGTCTCTCTCTGTCTCTCTTTGTCTCTCACTGCCTCACTCTGCCTCTCTCTGTCCCTCTCTGTCTGTCTCTGTCTCTCTCCATCTCACTCTGTCTCTCTTAGTCTCTCTTAATCTCTCTCTGCCTCTATCTGTCCCTCACTGTCTGTCTCTGTCTCTCTCGGTCTCTCTATCTCACTCTGTCTCTCTCTGCCTCTCTCTGTCTCTCTCTGTCTCTCCCGGTCTCTGTCTCTGTCTCCCTGTCTCACTCTACCTCTCTCTGTCTCTATCTGCCTCTCTCCGTCCCTCTCTGTCTCTTTCTGTCTCACTCCGTCTCTGTCTCTTTCTGTCCCTCTCTGTCTCTCCTTGCCTCTCCCTGTCCCTCTCTGACTTTCTCTGTCTTTCTCGGTGTCTCTCTGTCACTCTCTGTCTCTCTCTATCTCTCCCTGTTTCTCTCTACTTCTCTCTGTCTCTCTCTGTCTCTCCCGGTCTCTGTCTCTACCCTCCTGTCTCTCTCTCCCTCTCTCCGTCTCTCTCTATCTGTCTCTCTCTCTATCTGTCTCTCTCTGTCTCTTTCTGTCTATCTCTGTCTCGCTCTGTCCCTCTCTGACTTTATCTGTCTTTCTCGGTGTCCCTCTGTCACTCTCTGTCTCTCTCTATCTCTCGCTGTTTCTCTCTACTTCTCTCTGTCTCTCTCTCTCTCTTTCTGTCCCTCTCTGTCTCTCCTTGCCTCTCTCTGTCTCCCTCTGTCTCTCTCTGTCTCTCTCTGTCTCTCTCCGCCTCTCTCCGTCTCTCTCTGTCTCTCTCTGTCTCTCTCTGTCTCTCTCTGTCTCTCTCTGTCTCTCTCCGCCTCTCTCCGTCTCTCTCTGCCTCTCCCTGTCTCTCTCTGTCTCTCCCTGCCTCTCTCTAACTCTCTGCCTCTCTCTGTCTCCCTCTGTCTCTCTCCGTCACTCTCTGTCCTTCTCTGTCTCTGTCCGTCGCTGTCTCTTTCTGTCTCTCTCCGTCTCTGTCCCCTTCTGTCTCTCTCTGTCTCTCTCTGTCTCTCTCTGTCTCCCTCTGTCTCTCTCTGTCTCTCTCCGCCTCTCTCCGTCTCTCTCTGGCACTCTCTGTCTCCCTCTATCTCTCGCTGTTTCTCTCTATTTCTCTCTGTCTCTCTCTCTTTCTGCCCCTCTCTGTCTCCCCTTGCCTCACTCTGTCTCTCTCTGTCTCCCTCCGTCTCTCTCTGTCTCTCTTTGTCTCTCTCTGCCTCTCTCTGTCCCGCTCTGTCTGTCTCTATCTCTCTCTGTCTCTCCCTGTCCCTCTCTGACTTTCTCTGTCTTTCTCGGTGTCTCTCTGTCACGCCCTCTCTCCCTCTACCTCTCACTGCTTCTCTCTGTCTCTCTCTCTGTCTCTCTCTGGCTCTCGTTGTTTCTCCATCTCTCTCCCTTTCTCCGTTCCTCTCTAGCTCTCTTTGTGTCTGTATCTCTCTCTGTCTGTCTCTGTCTCTCCTTGTCCCTCCCTGTCTCTCTCTGACTTGCTCTGTCTTTCTCGGTATCTCTCTGTCACTCTCTGTCTCTCTCTATCTCTCGCTGTTTCTCTCTACTTGTCTCTGTCTCACTCTGTCTCTTTCTGTCCCTCTCTGTCTCTCCTTGCCTCTCTGTCTCTGTCTCTCTCTGTCTCTCTCCGCCTCTCTCGGTCTCTCTCCATCTCTCTCTCTGTCTCTCTCAGCCTCTCTCCGTCTCTCTCTGTCTCTCTTTGTCTCTCACTGCCTCACTCTGCCGCTCTCTGTCCCTCTCTGTCTCTCTCTGTCTCTCCCGGTCTCTGTCTCTACCCTCCTGTCTCTCTCTCCCTCTCTCCGTCTCTCTGTATCTGTCTCTCTCTCTATCTGTCTCTCTCTGTCTCTTTCTGTCTCTCTCCGTCTCTCTCTGTCCTTCTCTGACTTTCTCTGTCCTTCTCGGTGTCTCTCTGTTACTCTCTGTCTCCCTCTATCTCTCGCTGTTTCTCTCTACTTCTCTCTGTCTCTCTCTCTCTTTCTGTCCCTCTCACTCTCTCCTTGCCTCTCTCTGTCTCTCTCGGCCTCTCTCTGTCACTCTCTGTCTCCCTCTATCTCTCGCTGTTTCTCTCTGCTTCTCTCTGTCTCTCTCCGTCTCTGTCTCTTTCTGTCCCTCTCTGTCTCTCCTTGCCTCTTTCTGTCACTTTCAGCGTCTCTCCGTCTCTCTCTGGCTCTCGTTGTTTCTACATCTCTCTCTGCCTTTGTCCGTTCCTCTCTTGCTCTGTTTGTATCTGTATCTCTCTCTGTCTGTCTCTGTCTCTCCTAGCCTCTCCCTGTCCCTCTCTGACTTTCTCTGTCTTTCTCGGTGTCTCTCTGTCACTCTCTGTCTCTCTCTATCTCTCGCTGTTTCTCTCTACTTGTCTCTGTCTCTCTCTGTCTCTCTCCGCCTCTCTCCGTCTCTCTCTGTCTCTCTCTGTCTCTCTCTGTCTCTCTCTGTCTCTCTCTGCCTCTCTCTAACTCTCTGCCTCTCTCTGCCTCTCTCTGTGCCTCTCTGGCTCTGTTATTTCTCTATCGATTTCTTCCTCTCTCCGTTTCTCACTGTCTCGTTCTGTCTCTATCTCCACCTCTCTCTGCCTCTCGCTGGCCTTCTCTGACTTTCTCTGTCTTTTTCGGTGTCTTTCTGTCACTCTCTGTCTCCCTCTATCTCTCGCTGTTTCTCTCTATTTCTCTCTGTCTCTTTCTCTTTCTGCCCCTCTCTGTCTCACCTTGCCTCTCTCTGTCTCTCTCTGTCTCCCTCCGTCTCTCTCTGTCTCTCTTTGTCTCTCTCTGCCTCTCTCTGTCCCGCTCTGTCTGTCTCTATCTCTCTCTGTCTCTCCCTGTCCCTTTCTGACTTTCTCTGTCTTTCTCGGTGTCTCTCTGTCACGCCCTCTCTCCCTCTACCTCTCACTGCTTCTCTCTGTCTCTCTCTCTGTCTCTCTCTGGCTCTCGTTGTTTCTCCATCTCTCTCTCCCTTTCTCCGTTCCTCTCTAGCTCTCTTTGTGTCTGTATCTCTCTCTGTCTGTCTCTGTCTCTCCTTGTCCCTCCCTGTCCCTCTCTGACTTGCTCTGTCTTTCTCGGTATCTCTCTGTCACTCTCTGTCTCTCTCTATCTCTCGCTGTTTCTCTCTACTTGTCTCTGTCTCACTCTGTCTCCTTCTGTCCCTCTCTGTCTCTCCTTGCCTCTCTGTCTCTGTCTCTCTCTGTCTCTCTCCGCCTCTCTCGGTCTCTCTCCGTCTCTCTCTCTGTCTCACTCAGCCTCTCTCCGTCTCTCTCTGTCTCTCTTTGTCTCTCACTGCCTCACTCTGCCTCTCTCTGTCCCTCTCTGTCTGTCTCTGTCTCTCTCCATCTCACTCTGTCTCTCTTAGTCTCTCTTAATCTCTCTCTGCCTCTATCTGTCCCTCACTGTCTGTCTCTGTCTCTCTCGGTCTCTCTATCTCACTCTGTCTCTCTCTGCCTCTCTCTGTCTCTCTCTGTCTCTCCCGGTCTCTGTCTCTGTCTCCCTGTCTCTCTCTACCTCTCTCTGTCTCTATCTGCCTCTCTCCGTCCCTCTCTGTCTCTTTCTGTCTCACTCCGTCTCTGTCTCTTTCTGTCCCTCTCTGTCTCTCCTTGCCTCTCCCTGTCCCTCTCTGACTTTCTCTGTCTTTCTCGGTGTCTCTCTGTCACTCTCTGTCTCTCTCTATCTCTCCCTGTTTCTCTCTACTTCTCTCTGTCTCTCTCTGTCTCTCCCGGTCTCTGTCTCTACCCTCCTGTCTCTCTCACCCTCTCTCCGTCTCTCTCTATCTGTCTCTCTCTCTATCTGTCTCTCTCTGTCTCTTTCTGTCTATCTCTGTCTCGCTCTGTCCCTCTCTGACTTTATTTGTCTTTCTCGGTGTCCCTCTGTCACTCTCTGTCTCTCTCTATCTCTCGCTGTTTCTCTTCACTTGTCTCTGTCTCTCTCTGTCTCTTTCTGTCCCTCTCTGTCTCTCTCCGTCTCTCTCTGTCTCTCTCTCTGCCTCTCTCTAACTCTCTGCCTCTCTCTGTCCCTCTATGTCTCTTTCTGTCTCTCTCCGTCTCTGTCTCTTTCTGTCCCTCTCTGTCTCTCCTTGCCTCTCTCTCTCTTTCTCTGTCTCTCTCTGTCTCTCTCCGCCTCTCTCGGTCTCTCTCCGTCTCTCTCTCTGTCTCTCTCAGCCTCTCTCTGTCTCTCCCTGCCTCTCTCTGTCTCTCTTTGTCTCTCACTGCCTCACTCTGCCTCTCTCTGTCCCTCTCTGTCTGTCTCTGTCTCTCTCCATCTCACTCTGTCTCTCTTAGTCTCTCTTAATCTCTCTCTGCCTCTCTCTGCCTCTATCTGTCCCTCACTGTCTCTCTCTGTCTCTCTCGGTCTCTCTATCTCACTCTGTCTCTCTCTGCCTCTCTCTGTCTCTCTCTGTCTCTCCCGGTCTCTGTCTCTGTCTCCCTGTCTCTCTCTACCTCTCTCTGTCTCTATCTGCCTCTCTCCGTCCCTCTCTGTCTCTTTCTGTCTCGGTCCGTCTCTGTCTCTTTCTGTCCCTCTCTGTCTCTCCTTGCCTCTCCCTGTCCCTCTCTGACTTTCTCTGTCTTTCTCGGTGTCTCTCTGTCACTCTCTGTCTCTCTCTATCTCTCGCTGTTTCTCTCTACTTGTCTCTGTCTCTCTCTCTGTCTCTTTCTGTCCCTCTCACTCTCTCCTTGCCACTCTCTGTCTCCCTCCGTCTCTCTCTGCCTCTCTCTGTCTCTCTCCGTCTCTCTCTGCCTCTCTCTGTCTCTCTCCGTCTCTCTCTGTCTGTCTTGATCATTAGCTTTCTGCCGCTCTCCGTTCTCTCTGGCTCTCTTTGTTTCTCTATCTCTCTCTCTCTCTCTCTCTCCCTCTCTCCGTCTCTCTCTATCACCCTCTCTCTGTCCCTCTCTGTCTCACTCTATCTCTCGCTGTTTCTCTCTACTTCTCTCTGTCTCTCTCTGTCTCTCTTTCTGTCCCTCTCTGTCTCTCCTTGCCTCTCTGTCTCCCTCTGTCTCTCTCTGTCCCTCTCTGTCTCACTCTATCTCTCGCTGTTTCTCTCTACTTCTCTCTGTCTCTCTCTCTCTCTCTTTCTGTCCCTCTCTGTCTCTCCTTGCCTCTCTGTCTCCCTCTGTCTCTCTCTGTCTCTCTCTGTCTCTCTCCGCCCCTCTCCGTCTCTCTCTGTCTCTCTCTGTCTCTCTCTGTCTCTCCCGGTCTCTGTCTCTACCCTCCTGTCTCTCTCTCCCTCTCTCCGTCTCTCTCTGTCTCTCTTTGTCTCTCACTGCCTCACTCTGCCTCTCTCTGTCCTCCTCTGTCTCTCTCTGTCTCTCCCGGTCTCTGTCTCTACCCTCCTGTCTCTCTCTCCCTCTCTCCGTCTCTCTGTATCTGTCTCTCTCTCTCTATCTGTCTCTCTCTGTCTCTTTCTGTCTCTCTCCGTCTCTCTCTGTCCTTCTCTGACTTTCTCTGTCCTTCTCGGTGTCTCTCTGTTACTCTCTGTCTCCCTCTATCTCTCGCTGTTTCTCTCTACGTCTCTCTGTCTCTCTCCGTCTCGTTCTGTCTCTCTCTCCACTTCTCTCGGCCTCTCTCTGTCACTCTCTGTCTCCCTCTATCTCTCGCTGTTTCTCTCTGCTTCTCTCTGTCTCTCTCCGTCTCTGTCTCTTTCTGTCCCTCTCTGTCTCTCCTTGCCTCTTTCTGTCACTTTCAGCGTCTCTCCGTCTCCCTCTGGCTCTCGTTGTTTCTACATCTCTCTCTGCCTTTCTCCGTTCCTCTCTTGCTCTGTTTGTATCTGTATCTCTCTCTGTCTGTCTCTGTCTCTCCTAGCCTATCCCTGTCCCTCTCTGACTTTCTCTGTCTTTCTCGGTGTCTCTCTGTCACTCTCTGTCTCTCTCTGTCTCTCTCTACTTCTCTCTGTCCCTCTCTGTCTCTCTCTATCTCTTTCTGTCCCTCTATGTCTCTCCTTGCCTCTCTCTGTCTCTCTCTGCCTCTCTCTAACTCTCTGCCTCTCTCTGCCTCTCTCTGTCTCTCTCTGTCTCTCTCTCTGTGCCTCTCTGGCTCTCTTTATTTCTCTATCACTTTCTTCCTCTCTCCGTTTCTCACTGTCTCGTTCTGTCTCTCTCTCCACCTCTCTCTGCCTCTCGCTGGCCTTCTCTGACTTTCTCTGTCTTTTTGGGTGTCTCTCTGTCACTCTCTGTCTCCCTCTATCTCTCGCTGTTTCTCTCTATTTCTCTCTGTCTCTCTCTCTTTCTGCCCCTCTCTGTCTCACCTTGCCTCTCTCTGTCTCTCTCTGTCTCCCTCCGTCTCTCTCTGTCTCTCTTTGTCTCTCTCTGCCTCTCTCTGTCCCGCTCTGTCTGTCTCTATCTCTCTCTGTCTCTCCCTGTCCCTCTCTGACTTTCTCTGTCTTTCTCGGTGTCTCTCTGTCACGCCCTCTCTCCCTCTACCTCTCACTGCTTCTCTCTGTCTCTCTCTCTGTCTCTCTCTGGCTCTCGTTGTTTCTCCATCTCTCTCTCCCTTTCTCCGTTCCTCTCTAGCTCTCTTTGTGTCTGTATCTCTCTCTGTCTGTCTCTGTCTCTCCTTGTCCCTCCCTGTCCCTCTCTGACTTGCTCTGTCTTTCTCGGTATCTCTCTGTCACTCTCTGTCTCTCTCTATGTCTCGCTGTTTCTCTCTACTTGTCTCTGTCTCACTCTGTCTCCTTCTGTCCCTCTCTGTCTCTCCTTGCCTCTCTGTCTCTGTCTCTCTCTGTCTCTCTCCGCCTCTCTCGGTCTCTCTCCGTCTCTCTCTCTGTCTCTCTCAGCCTCTCTCCGTCTCTCTCTCTCTGTCTCTCTTTGTCTCTCACTGCCTCACTCTGCCTCTCTCTGTCCCTCTCTGTCTCTCTCTGTCTCTCCCGGTCTCTGTCTCTACTCTCCTGTCTCTCTCTCCCTCTCTCCGTCTCTCTGTATCTGTCTCTCTCTCTATCTGTCTCTCTCTGTCTCTTTCTGTCTCTCTCCGTCTCTCTCTGTCCTTCTCTGACTTTCTCTGTCCTTCTCGGTGTCTCTCTGTTACTCTCTGTCTCCCTTTATCTCTTGCTGTTTCTCTCTACGTCTCTCTGTCTCTCTCTCCACTTCTCTCGGCCTCTCTCTGTCACTCTCTGTCTCCCTCTATCTCTCGCTGTTTCTCTCTGCTTCTCTCTGTCTCTCTCCGTCTCTGTCTCTTTCTGTCCCTCTCTGTCTCTCCTTGCCTCTTTCTGTCACTTTCAGCGTCTCTCCGTCTCTCTCTGGCTCTCGTTGTTTCTACATCTCTCTCTGCCTTTCTCCGTTCCTCTCTTGCTCTGTTTGTATCTGTATCTCTCTCTGTCTGTCTCTGTCTCTCCTTGCCTCTCCCCGTCCCTCTCTGACTTTCTCTGTCTTTCTCGGTGTCTCTCTGTCACTCTCTGTCTCTCTCTGTCTCTCTCCGCCTCTCTCCGTCTCTCTCTGCCTCTCTCTGTCTCTCTCCGTCTCTCTCTGCCTCTCTCTGTCTCTCTCGGTCTCTCTGTGCCTCTCTGGCTCTCGTTATTTCTCTATCACTTTCTTCCTCTCTCCGTTTCTCTCTGTCTCGTTCTGTCTCTCTCTCCACCTCTCTCTGCCTCTCTCTGGCCTTCTCTGACTTGCTCTGTGTTTCTCGGTGTCTCTCGGTCACTCTCTGTCTCCCTCTACCTCTCGCTGTTTCTCTCTGCTTCTCTCTGTCTCTCTTTGTCTCTCTCTCTGTCTCTCTCTGCCTCTCTCTAACTCTCTGCCTCTCTCTGTCTCTCTCTGTGCCTCTCTGGCTCTCTTTATTTCTCGATCACTTTCTTCCTCTCTCCGTTCCTCTCTGTCCCGTTCTGTCCTCTCTCCACCTCTCTCTGCCTCTCTTTGGCCTTCTCTGACTTTCTCTGTCTTTCTCGGTGTCTCTCTGTCACTCTCTGTCTCCCTCTATCTCTCGCTGTTTCTCTCTATTTCTCTCTAACTATGTCTGTCTCTTTCTATCCCTCTCTGTCTCTCCTTGCCTCTCCCTGTCCCTCTCTGACTTTCTCTGTCTTTCTCGGTGTCTCTCTGTCACTCTCTGTCTCTCTCTATCTCTCGCTGTTTCTCTCTACTTGTCTCTGTCTCTCTCTCTGTCTCTTTCTGTCCCTCTCACTCTCTCCTTGCCACTCTCTGTCTCCCTCCGTCTCTCTCTGCCTCTCTCTGTCTCTCTCCGTCTCTCTCTGCCTCTCTCTGTCTCTCTCCGTCTCTCTCTGTCTGTCTTGATCATTAGCTTTCTGCCGCTCTCCGTTCTCTCTGGCTCTCTTTGTTTCTCTATCTCTCTCTCTCTCTCTCTCCCTCTCTCCGTCTCTCTCTATCACCCTCTCTCTGTCCCTCTCTGTCTCACTCTATCTCTCGCTGTTTCTCTCTACTTCTCTCTGTCTCTCTCTGTCTCTCTTTCTGTCCCTCTCTGTCTCTCCTTGCCTCTCTGTCTCCCTCTGTCTCTCTCTGTCCCTCTCTGTCTCACTCTATCTCTCGCTGTTTCTCTCTACTTCTCTCTGTCTCTCTCTCTCTCACTCTTTCTGTCCCTCTCTGTCTCTCCTTGCCTCTCTGTCTCCCTCTGTCTCTCTCTGTCTCTCTCTGTCTCTCTCCGCCCCTCTCCGTCTCTCTCTGTCTCTCTCTGTCTCTCTCTGTCTCTCCCGGTCTCTGTCTCTACCCTCCTGTCTCTCTCTCCCTCTCTCCGTCTCTCTCTCTCTCTCTTTGTCTCTCACTGCCTCACTCTGCCTCTCTCTGTCCCTCTCTGTCTCTCTCTGTCTCTCCCGGTCTCTGTCTCTACCCTCCTGTCTCTCTCTCCCTCTCTCCGTCTCTCTGTATCTGTCTCTCTCTCTCTATCTGTCTCTCTCTGTCTCTTTCTGTCTCTCTCCGTCTCTCTCTGTCCTTCTCTGACTTTCTCTGTCCTTCTCGGTGTCTCTCTGTTACTCTCTGTCTCCCTCTATCTCTCGCTGTTTCTCTCTACGTCTCTCTGTCTCTCTCCGTCTCGTTCTGTCTCTCTCTCCACTTCTCTCGGCCTCTCTCTGTCACTCTCTGTCTCCCTCTATCTCTCGCTGTTTCTCTCTGCTTCTCTCTGTCTCTCTCCGTCTCTGTCTCTTTCTGTCCCTCTCTGTCTCTCCTTGCCTCTTTCTGTCACTTTCAGCGTCTCTCCGTCTCCCTCTGGCTCTCGTTGTTTCTACATCTCTCTCTGCCTTTCTCCGTTCCTCTCTTGCTCTGTTTGTATCTGTATCTCTCTCTGTCTGTCTCTGTCTCTCCTAGCCTCTCCCTGTCCCTCTCTGACTTTCTCTGTCTTTCTCGGTGTCTCTCTGTCACTCTCTGTCTCTCTCTATCTCTCGCTGTTTCTCTCTACTTCTCTCTGTCTCTCTCTCTCCTTCTGTCCCTCTCTGTCTCTCCTTGCCTCTCTCTGTCTCTCTTTGTCTCTCTCTGTCTCTCCCTGCCTCTCTCTGTCTCTCTTTCTCTCTCTCTGCCTCTTTCTGCCTCTATCTGCCTCTCTCTGTCTCTCTCTACTTCTCTCTGTCCCTCTCTGTCTCTCTCTATCTCTTTCTGTCCCTCTATGTCTCTCCTTGCCTCTCTCTGTCTCTCTCTGTCTCTCTCTGCCTCTCTCTAACTCTCTGCCTCTCTCTGCCTCTCTCTGTCTCTCTCTGTCTCTCTCTCTGTGCCTCTCTGGCTCTCTTTATTTCTCTATCACTTTCTTCCTCTCTCCGTTTCTCACTGTCTCGTTCTGTCTCTCTCTCCACCTCTCTCTGCCTCTCGCTGGCCTTCTCTGACTTTCTCTGTCTTTTTCGGTGTCTCTCTGTCACTCTCTGTCTCCCTCTATCTCTCGCTGTTTCTCTCTATTTCTCTCTGTCTCTCTCTCTTTCTGCCCCTCTCTGTCTCACCTTGCCTCTCTCTGTCTCTCTCTGTCTCCCTCCGTCTCTCTCTGTCTCTCTTTGTCTCTCTCTGCCTCTCTCTGTCCCGCTCTGTCTGTCTCTATCTCTCTCTGTCTCTCCCTGTCCCTCTCTGACTTTCTCTGTCTTTCTCGGTGTCTCTCTGTCACGCCCTCTCTCCCTCTACCTCTCACTGCTTCTCTCTGTCTCTCTCTCTGTCTCTCTCTGGCTCTCGTTGTTTCTCCATCTCTCTCTCCCTTTCTCCGTTCCTCTCTAGCTCTCTTTGTGTCTGTATCTCTCTCTGTCTGTCTCTGTCTCTCCTTGTCCCTCCCTGTCCCTCTCTGACTTGCTCTGTCTTTCTCGGTATCTCTCTGTCACTCTCTGTCTCTCTCTATGTCTCGCTGTTTCTCTCTACTTGTCTCTGTCTCACTCTGTCTCCTTCTGTCCCTCTCTGTCTCTCCTTGCCTCTCTGTCTCTGTCTCTCTCTGTCTCTCTCCGCCTCTCTCGGTCTCTCTCCGTCTCTCTCTCTGTCTCTCTCAGCCTCTCTCCGTCTCTCTCTCTCTGTCTCTCTTTGTCTCTCACTGCCTCACTCTGCCTCTCTCTGTCCCTCTCTGTCTCTCTCTGTCTCTCCCGGTCTCTGTCTCTACTCTCCTGTCTCTCTCTCCCTCTCTCCGTCTCTCTGTATCTGTCTCTCTCTCTATCTGTCTCTCTCTGTCTCTTTCTGTCTCTCTCCGTCTCTCTCTGTCCTTCTCTGACTTTCTCTGTCCTTCTCGGTGTCTCTCTGTTACTCTCTGTCTCCCTTTATCTCTTGCTGTTTCTCTCTACGTCTCTCTGTCTCTCTCTCCACTTCTCTCGGCCTCTCTCTGTCACTCTCTGTCTCCCTCTATCTCTCGCTGTTTCTCTCTGCTTCTCTCTGTCTCTCTCCGTCTCTGTCTCTTTCTGTCCCTCTCTGTCTCTCCTTGCCTCTTTCTGTCACTTTCAGTGTCTCTCCGTCTCTCTCTGGCTCTCGTTGTTTCTACATCTCTCTCTGCCTTTCTCCGTTCCTCTCTTGCTCTGTTTGTATATGTATCTCTCTCTGTCTGTCTCTGTCTCTCCTTGCCTCTCCCCGTCCCTCTCTGACTTTCTCTGTCTTTCTCGGTGTCTCTCTGTCACTCTCTGTCTCTCTCTGTCTCTCTCCGCCTCTCTCCGTCTCTCTCTGCCTCTCTCTGTCTCTCTCCGTCTCTCTCTGCCTCTCTCTGTCTCTCTCGGTCTCTCTGTGCCTCTCTGGCTCTCGTTATTTCTCTATCACTTTCTTCCTCTCTCCGTTTCTCTCTGTCTCGTTCTGTCTCTCCCTCCACCTCTCTCTGCCTCTCTCTGGCCTTCTCTGACTTGCTCTGTCTTTCTCGGTGTCTCTCGGTCACTCTCTGTCTCCCTCTACCTCTCGCTGTTTCTCTCTGCTTCTCTCTGTCTCTCTTTGTCTCTCTCTCTGTCTCTCTCTGCCTCTCTCTAACTCTCTGCCTCTCTCTGTCTCTCTCTGTGCCTCTCTGGCTCTCTTTATTTCTCGATCACTTTCTTCCTCTCTCCGTTCCTCTCTGTCCCGTTCTGTCCTCTCTCCACCTCTCTCTGCCTCTCTTTGGCCTTCTCTGACTTTCTCTGTCTTTCTCGGTGTCTCTCTGTCACTCTCTGTCTCCCTCTATCTCTCGCTGTTTCTCTCTATTTCTCTCTAACTATGTCTGTCTCTTTCTATCCCTCTCTGTCTCTCCTTGCCTCTCTCTGTCTCTCTCTGTCTCTCTCCGCCTCTCTCCGTCTCTCTCCGGCGCTGTCTGTCCCTCGTCTCTCTCTGTCTCTCACTGCCTCTCTCTAACCCTCTGCCTTTCTCCGCCTCTCTCCGTCTCTCTCTGCCTCTCTCTGTCTCTCTCTGTGCCTCTCTCTGCCTCTCTCTGCCTCTCTCTGTCTCTCTCTGTCTCTCTTTGTCCATCTCTGCCTCTCTCTGTCACGCCCTCTCTCCCTCTAACTCACGCTGTTTCTCTCTGCTTCTCTCTGTCTCTCTCTGTCTCTCTCTGTCTGTCTTGATCATTAGCTTTCTGCCGCTCTCCGTTCTCTCTGGCTCTCTTTGTTTCTCTATCTCTCTCTGTCTGTCTTGATCATTAGCTTTCTGCCGCTCTCCGTTCTCTCTGGCTCTCTTTGTTTCTCTATCTCTCTCTGTCTCTCTCTCCCTCTCTCCGTCTCTCTCTATCTGCCTCTCTCTGTCCCTCTCTGTCACCCTCTATCTCCCGCTGTTTCTCTCCATCTGTCTCTGTCTCTCTCTGTCTCTTTCTGTCCTTCTCTGTCTCTCTCTGTCTCTTTCTGTCCCTCTCTGTCTCTCCTTGCCTCTCTCTGTCCCCCTCTGTCTCTCTCTGTCTCTCTCTGTCTCTCTCTCTTCCTCTCTCTGTCTCTCTCTGTCTCTTTCTGTCCCTCTCTGCCTCTTTCTGTCCCTCTCTGTCTCTCCTTGCCTCTCTCTGTCTCCCTCTGTCTCTCTCTGTCTCTCTCTGTCTCTCTCTGTCTCTCTCTGTCTCTCCCTGCCTCTCTCTGTCTCTCTTTCTCTCTCTCTGCCTCTTTCTGCCTCTATCTGCCTCTCTCTGTCTCTCTCTACTTCTCTCTGTCCCTCTCTGTCTCTCTCTATCTGCCTCCCTCTGTCCCTCTCTGTCACCCTCTATCTCCCACTGTTTCTCTCCATCTGTCTCTGTCTTTCTCGGTATCTCTCTGTCACTC
Source organism: Diachasmimorpha longicaudata (assembly GCF_034640455.1). Classification (NCBI taxonomy): domain Eukaryota; kingdom Metazoa; phylum Arthropoda; class Insecta; order Hymenoptera; family Braconidae; genus Diachasmimorpha; species Diachasmimorpha longicaudata. The sequence continues at coordinate 734,727 of NW_026973898.1, forward strand.
TCTGCCTCTCTCTATCTCTCGCTGTTTCTCTCTACTTGTCTCTGTCTCACTCTGTCTCTTTCTGTCCCTCTCTGTCTCTCCTTGCCTCTCTGTCTCTGTCTCTCTCTGTCTCTCTCCGCCTCTCTCGGTCTCTCTCCATCTCTCTCTCTGTCTCTCTCAGCCTCTCTCCGTCTCTCTCTGTCTATCTTTGTCTCTCACTGCCTCACTCTGCCGCTCTCTGTCCCTCTCTGTCTCTCTCTGTCTCTCCCGGTCTCTGTCTCTACCCTCCTGTCTCTCTCTCCCTCTCTCCGTCTCTCTGTATCTGTCTCTCTCTCTATCTGTCTCTCTCTGTCTCTTTCTGTCTCTCTCCGTCTCTCTCTGTCCTTCTCTGACTTTCTCTGTCCTTCTCGGTGTCTCTCTGTTACTCTCTGTCTCCCTCTATCTCTCGCTGTTTCTCTCTACTTCTCTCTGTCTCTCTCTCTCTTTCTGTCCCTCTCACTCTCTCCTTGCCTCTCTCTGTCTCTCTCGGCCTCTCTCTGTCACTCTCTGTCTCCCTCTATCTCTCGCTGTTTCTCTCTGCTTCTCTCTGTCTCTCTCCGTCTCTGTCTCTTTCTGTCCCTCTCTGTCTCTCCTTGCCTCTTTCTGTCACTTTCAGCGTCTCTCCGTCTCTCTCTGGCTCTCGTTGTTTCTACATCTCTCTCTGCCTTTGTACGTTCCTCTCTTGCTCTGTTTGTATCTGTATCTCTCTCTGTCTGTCTCTGTCTCTCCTAGCCTCTCCCTGTCCCTCTCTGACTTTCTCTGTCTTTCTCGGTGTCTCTCTGTCACTCTCTGTCTCTCTCTATCTCTCGCTGTTTCTCTCTACTTGTCTCTGTCTCTCTCTGTCTCTCTCCGCCTCTCTCCGTCTCTCTCTGTCTCTCTCTGTCTCTCTCTGTCTCTCTCTGTCTCTCTCTGCCTCTCTCTAACTCTCTGCCTCTCTCTGCCTCTCTCTGTGCCTCTCTGGCTCTGTTATTTCTCTATCGATTTCTTCCTCTCTCCGTTTCTCACTGTCTCGTTCTGTCTCTATCTCCACCTCTCTCTGCCTCTCGCTGGCCTTCTCTGACTTTCTCTGTCTTTTTCGGTGTCTTTCTGTCACTCTCTGTCTCCCTCTATCTCTCGCTGTTTCTTTCTATTTCTCTCTGTCTCTCTCTCTTTCTGCCCCTCTCTGTCTCACCTTGCCTCTCTCTGTCTCTCTCTGTCTCTCTCTCCCTCTCTCCGTCTCTCTCTATCTGCCCCTCCCTGTCCCTCTCTATCTCTCTCTATCTCTCGCTGTTTCTCTCTACTTTTCTCTGTCTCTCTCTGTCTCTTTCTGTCCCTCTCTGTCTCTCGCCGCCTCTCTCCGTCTCTCTCTGTCTCTCTCTGTCTCTCTCCGTCTCTCTCTGCCTCTCTCTGTCCCGCTCTGTCTGTCTCTATCTCTCTCTGTCTCTCCCTGTCCCTCTCTGACTTTCTCTGCCTCTCTCTCTCTCTTTCTGTCCCTCTCTGTCTCTCTCCGTCTCTCTCTGTCTGTCTTGATCATTAGCTTTCTGCCGCTCTCCGTCTCTCTCTATCTACCTCTCTCTGTCCCTCTCTGTCTCTCTTTATCTCTCGCTGTTTCTCTCTACTTCTCTCTGTCTCTCTCTCTCTCTTTCTGTCCCTCTCTGTCTCTCCTTGCCTCTCTCTGTCTCTCTCTGTCTCTCTCTGTCTCTCCCTGCCTCTCTCTGTCTCTCTTTCTCTCTCTCTGCCTCTTTCTGCCTCTATCTGCCTCTCTCTGTCTCTCTCTACTTCTCTCTGTCCCTCTCCGTCTCTCTCTATCTCTCGCTGTTTCTCTCTACTTCTCTCTGTCTCTCTCTATCTCTTTCTGTCCCTCTATGTCTCTCCTTGCCTCTCTCTGTCTCTCTCTGTCTCTCTCTGCCTCTCTCTAACTCTCTGCCTCTCTCTGCCTCTCTCTGTCTCTCTCTGTCTCTCTCTCTGTGCCTCTCTGGCTCTCTTTATTTCTCTATCACTTTCTTCCTCTCTCCGTTTCTCACTGTCTCGTTCTGTCTCTCTCTCCACCTCTCTCTGCCTCTCGCTGGCCTTCTCTGACTTTCTCTGTCTTTTTCGGTGTCTCTCTGTCACTCTCTGTCTCCCTCTATCTCTCGCTGTTTCTCTCTATTTCTCTCTGTCTCTTTCTCTTTCTGCCCCTCTCTGTCTCACCTTGCCTCTCTCTGTCTCTCTCTGTCTCCCTCCGTCTCTCTCTGTCACGCCCTCTCTCCCTCTACCTCTCACTGCTTCTCTCTGTCTCTCTCTCTGTCTCTCTCTGGCTCTCGTTGTTTCTCCATCTCTCTCTCCCTTTCTCCGTTCCTCTCTAGCTCTCTTTGTGTCTGTATCTCTCTCTATCTGTCTCTGTCTCTCCTTGTCCCTCCCTGTCCCTCTCTGACTTGCTCTGTCTTTCTCGGTATCTCTCTGTCACTCTCTGTCTCTCTCTATCTCTCGCTGTTTCTCTCTACTTGTCTCTGTCTCACTCTGTCTCCTTCTGTCCCTCTCTGTCTCTCCTTGCCTCTCTGTCTCTGTCTCTCTCTGTCTCTCTCCGCCTCTCTCGGTCTCTCTCCGTCTCTCTCTCTGTCTCTCTCAGCCTCTCTCCGTCTCTCTCTGTCTCTCTTTGTCTCTCACTGCCTCACTCTGCCTCTCTCTGTCCCTCTCTGTCTGTCTCTGTCTCTCTCCATCTCACTCTGTCCGTCTTAGTCTCTCTTAATCTCTCTCTGCCTCTATCTGTCCCTCACTGTCTGTCTCTGTCTCTCTCGGTCTCTCTATCTCACTCTGTCTCTCTCTGCCTCTCTCTGTCTCTCTCTGTCTCTCCCGGTCTCTGTCTCTGTCTCCCTGTCTCACTCTACCTCTCTCTGTCTCTATCTGCCTCTCTCCGTCTCTCTCTGTCTCTCTTTGTCTCTCACTGCCTCACTCTGCCTCTCTCTGTCCCTCTCTGTCTGTCTCTGTCTCTCTCCATCTCACTCTGTCTCTCTTAGTCTCTCTTAGTCTCTCTCTGCCTCTATCTGTCCCTCACTGTCTGTCTCTGTCTCTCTCGGTCTCTCTATCTCACTCTGTCTCTCTCTGCCTCTCTCTGTCTCTCTCTGTCTCTCCCGGTCTCTGTCTCTGTCTCCCTGTCTCTCTCTACCTCTCTCTGTCTCTATCTGCCTCTCTCCGTCCCTCTCTGTCTCTTTCTGTCTCACTCCGTCTCTGTCTCTTTCTGTCCCTCTCTGTCTCTCCTTGCCTCTCCCTGTCCCTCTCTGACTTTCTCTGTCTTTCTCGGTGTCTCTCTGTCACTCTCTGTCTCTCTCTATCTCTCGCTGTTTCTCTCTACTTGTCTCTGTCTCTCTCTCTGTCTCTTTCTGTCCCTCTCACTCTCTCCTTGCCACTCTCTGTCTCCCTCCGTCTCTCTCTGCCTCTCTCTGTCTCTCTCCGTCTCTCTCTGCCTCTCTCTGTCTCTCTCCGTCTCTCTCTGTCTGTCTTGATCATTAGCTTTCTGCCGCTCTCCGTTCTCTCTGGCTCTCTTTGTTTCTCTATCTCTCTCTCTCTCTCTCTCCCTCTCTCCGTCTCTCTCTATCACCCTCTCTCTGTCCCTCTCTGTCTCACTCTATCTCTCGCTGTTTCTCTCTACTTCTCTCTGTCTCTCTCTGTCTCTCTTTCTGTCCCTCTCTGTCTCTCCTTGCCTCTCTGTCTCCCTCTGTCTCTCTCTGTCCCTCTCTGTCTCACTCTATCTCTCGCTGTTTCTCTCTACTTCTCTCTGTCTCTCTCTCTCTCTCTCTTTCTGTCCCTCTCTGTCTCTCCTTGCCTCTCTGTCTCCCTCTGTCTCTCTCTGTCTCTCTCTGTCTCTCTCCGCCCCTCTCCGTCTCTCTCTGTCTCTCTCTGTCTCTCTCTGTCTCTCCCGGTCTCTGTCTCTACCCTCCTGTCTCTCTCTCCCTCTCTCCGTCTCTCTCTGTCTCTCTTTGTCTCTCACTGCCTCACTCTGCCTCTCTCTGTCCCTCTCTGTCTCTCTCTGTCTCTCCCGGTCTCTGTCTCTACCCTCCTGTCTCTCTCTCCCTCTCTCCGTCTCTCTGTATCTGTCTCTCTCTCTCTATCTGTCTCTCTCTGTCTCTTTCTGTCTCTCTCCGTCTCTCTCTGTCCTTCTCTGACTTTCTCTGTCCTTCTCGGTGTCTCTCTGTTACTCTCTGTCTCCCTCTATCTCTCGCTGTTTCTCTCTACGTCTCTCTGTCTCTCTCCGTCTCGTTCTGTCTCTCTCTCCACTTCTCTCGGCCTCTCTCTGTCACTCTCTGTCTCCCTCTATCTCTCGCTGTTTCTCTCTGCTTCTCTCTGTCTCTCTCCGTCTCTGTCTCTTTCTGTCCCTCTCTGTCTCTCCTTGCCTCTTTCTGTCACTTTCAGCGTCTCTCCGTCTCCCTCTGGCTCTCGTTGTTTCTACATCTCTCTCTGCCTTTCTCCGTTCCTCTCTTGCTCTGTTTGTATCTGTATCTCTCTCTGTCTGTCGCTGTCTCTCCTAGCCTCTCCCTGTCCCTCTCTGACTTTCTCTGTCTTTCTCGGTGTCTCTCTGTCACTCTCTGTCTCTCTCTATCTCTCGCTGTTTCTCTCTACTTCTCTCTGTCTCTCTCTCTCCTTCTGTCCCTCTCTGTCTCTCCTTGCCTCTCTCTGTCTCTCTTTGTCTCTCTCTGTCTCTCCCTGCCTCTCTCTGTCTCTCTTTCTCTCTCTCTGCCTCTTTCTGCCTCTATCTGCCTCTCTCTGTCTCTCTCTACTTCTCTCTGTCCCTCTCTGTCTCTCTCTATCTCTTTCTGTCCCTCTATGTCTCTCCTTGCCTCTCTCTGTCTCTCTCTGTCTCTCTCTGCCTCTCTCTAACTCTCTGCCTCTCTCTGCCTCTCTCTGTCTCTCTCTGTCTCTCTCTGTGCCTCTCTGGCTCTTTTATTTCTCTATCGATTTCTTCCTCTCTCCGTTTCTCTCTGTCTCGTTCTGTCTCTCTCTCCACCTCTCTCTGCCTCTCGCTGGCCTTCTCTGACTTTCTCTGTCTTTCTCGGTGTCTCTCTGTCACTCTCTGTCTCCCTCTATCTCTCGCTGTTTCTCTCCATTTCTCACTAACTCTCTCTGTCTCTTTCTGTCCCTCTCTGTCTCTCTCCGTCTCTCTCTGTCTGTCCTGATCATTAGCTTTCTGCCGCTCTCCGTCTCTCTCTATCTGCCTCTCTCTGTCCCTCTCTGTCTCTCTCTATCTCTCGCTGTTTCTCTCTACTTCTCTCTGTCTCTCTCTCTCTTTCTGTCTCTCTCTGTCTCTCTCTACTTCTCTCTGTCCCTCTCTATCTCTCGCTGTTTCTCTCTACTTCTCTCTGTCTCTCTCTATCTCTTTCTGTCCCTCTATGTCTCTCCTTGCCTCTCTCTGTCTCTCTCTGTCTCTCTCTGCCTCTCTCTAACTCTCTGCCTCTCTCTGCCTCTCTCTGTCTCTCTCTGTCTCTCTCTCTGTGCCTCTCTGGCTCTCTTTATTTCTCTATCACTTTCTTCCTCTCTCCGTTTCTCACTGTCTCGTTCTGTCTCTCTCTCCACCTCTCTCTGCCTCTCGCTGGCCTTCTCTGACTTTCTCTGTCTTTTTCGGTGTCTCTCTGTCACTCTCTGTCTCCCTCTATCTCTCGCTGTTTCTCTCTATTTCTCTCTGTCTCTCTCTCTTTCTGCCCCTCTCTGTCTCACCTTGCCTCTCTCTGTCTCTCTCTGTCTCCCTCCGTCTCTCTCTGTCTCTCTTTGTCTCTCTCTGCCTCTCTCTGTCCCGCTCTGTCTGTCTCTATCTCTCTCTGTCTCTCCCTGTCCCTCTCTGACTTTCTCTGTCTTTCTCGGTGTCTCTCTGTCACGCCCTCTCTCCCTCTACCTCTCACTGCTTCTCTCTGTCTCTCTCTCTGTCTCTCTCTGGCTCTCGTTGTTTCTCCATCTCTCTCTCCCTTTCTCCGTTCCTCTCTAGCTCTCTTTGTGTCTGTATCTCTCTCTGTCTGTCTCTGTCTCTCCTTGTCCCTCCCTGTCCCTCTCTGACTTGCTCTGTCTTTCTCGGTATCTCTCTGTCACTCTCTGTCTCTCTCTATGTCTCGCTGTTTCTCTCTACTTGTCTCTGTCTCACTCTGTCTCCTTCTGTCCCTCTCTGTCTCTCCTTGCCTCTCTGTCTCTGTCTCTCTCTGTCTCTCTCCGCCTCTCTCGGTCTCTCTCCGTCTCTCTCTCTGTCTCTCTCAGCCTCTCTCCGTCTCTCTCTCTCTGTCTCTCTTTGTCTCTCACTGCCTCACTCTGCCTCTCTCTGTCCCTCTCTGTCTCTCTCTGTCTCTCCCGGTCTCTGTCTCTACTCTCCTGTCTCTCTCTCCCTCTCTCCGTCTCTCTGTATCTGTCTCTCTCTCTATCTGTCTCTCTCTGTCTCTTTCTGTCTCTCTCCGTCTCTCTCTGTCCTTCTCTGACTTTCTCTGTCCTTCTCGGTGTCTCTCTGTTACTCTCTGTCTCCCTTTATCTCTTGCTGTTTCTCTCTACGTCTCTCTGTCTCTCTCTCCACTTCTCTCGGCCTCTCTCTGTCACTCTCTGTCTCCCTCTATCTCTCGCTGTTTCTCTCTGCTTCTCTCTGTCTCTCTCCGTCTCTGTCTCTTTCTGTCCCTCTCTGTCTCTCCTTGCCTCTTTCTGTCACTTTCAGTGTCTCTCCGTCTCTCTCTGGCTCTCGTTGTTTCTACATCTCTCTCTGCCTTTCTCCGTTCCTCTCTTGCTCTGTTTGTATCTGTATCTCTCTCTGTCTGTCTCTGTCTCTCCTTGCCTCTCCCCGTCCCTCTCTGACTTTCTCTGTCTTTCTCGGTGTCTCTCTGTCACTCTCTGTCTCTCTCTGTCTCTCTCCGCCTCTCTCCGTCTCTCTCTGCCTCTCTCTGTCTCTCTCCGTCTCTCTCTGCCTCTCTCTGTCTCTCTCGGTCTCTCTGTGCCTCTCTGGCTCTCGTTATTTCTCTATCACTTTCTTCCTCTCTCCGTTTCTCTCTGTCTCGTTCTGTCTCTCTCTCCACCTCTCTCTGCCTCTCTCTGGCCTTCTCTGACTTTCTCTGTCTTTCTCGGTGTCTCTCGGTCACTCTCTGTCTCCCTCTACCTCTCGCTGTTTCTCTCTGCTTCTCTCTGTCTCTCTTTGTCTCTCTCTCTGTCTCTCTCTGCCTCTCTCTAACTCTCTGCCTCTCTCTGTCTCTCTCTGTGCCTCTCTGGCTCTCTTTATTTCTCGATCACTTTCTTCCTCTCTCCGTTCCTCTCTGTCCCGTTCTGTCCTCTCTCCACCTCTCTCTGCCTCTCTTTGGCCTTCTCTGACTTTCTCTGTCTTTCTCGGTGTCTCTCTGTCACTCTCTGTCTCCCTCTATCTCTCGCTGTTTCTCTCTATTTCTCTCTAACTATGTCTGTCTCTTTCTATCCCTCTCTGTCTCTCCTTGCCTCTCTCTGTCTCTCTCTCTCTCTCTCCGCCTCTCTCCGTCTCTCTCCGGCGCTGTCTGTCCCTCGTCTCTCTCTGTCTCTCACTGCCTCTCTCTAACCCTCTGCCTCTCTCCGCCTCTCTCCGTCTCTCTCTGCCTCTCTCTGTCTCTCTCTGTGCCTCTCTCTGCCTCTCTCTGTCTCTCTCTGTCTCTCTTTGTCCATCTCTGCCTCTCTCTGTCACGCCCTCTCTCCCTCTAACTCTCGCTGTTTCTCTCTGCTTCTCTCTGTCTCTCTCTGTCTCTCTCTGTCTGTCTTGATCATTAGCTTTCTGCCGCTCTCCGTTCTCTCTGGCTCTCTTTGTTTCTCTATCTCTCTCTGTCTCTCTCTCCCTCTCTCCGTCTCTCTCTATCTGCCTCTCTCTGTCCCTCTCTGTCACCCTCTATCTCCCGCTGTTTCTCTCCATCTGTCTCTCTCTGTCTCTTTCTGTCCCTCTCTGTCTCTCTCTGTCTCTTTCTGTCCCTCTCTGTCTCTCCTTGCCTCTCTCTGTCCCCCTCTGTCTCTCTCTGTCTCTCTCTGTCTCTCTCTCTTCCTCTCTCTGTCTCTCTCTGTCTCTTTCTGTCCCTCTCTGCCACTTTCTGTCCCTCTCTGTCTCTCCTTGCCTCTCTCTGTCTCCCTCTGTCTCTCTCTGTCTCTCTCCTCCTCTCTCCGTCTCTCTCTGTCTCTCTCTGTCTCTCTCTGTCTCTCTCCGCCTCTCTCGGTCTCTCTCCGTCTCTCTCTCTGTCTGTCTCCTTCTCTCTCTATCTGCCTCTCTCTGTCCCTCTATGTCTCTTTCTGTCGCTCTCCGTCTCTGTCTCTTTCTGTCCCTCTCTGTCTCTCCTTGCCTCTTTCTGTCACTTTCAGTGTCTCTCCGTCTCTCTCTGGCTCTCGTTGTTTCTACATCTCTCTCTGCCTTTCTCCGTTCCTCTCTTGCTCTGTTTGTATCTGTATCTCTCTCTGTCTGTCTCTGTCTCTCCTTGCCTCTCCCTGTCCCTCTCTGACTTTCTCTGTCTTTCTCGGTGTCTCTCTGTCACTCTCTGTCTCTCTCTGTCTCTCTCCGCCTCTCTCCGTCTCTCTCTGCCTCTCTCTGTCTCTCTCCGTCTCTCTCTGCCTCTCTCTGTCTCTCTCGGTCTCTCTGTGCCTCTCTGGCTCTCGTTATTTCTCTATCACTTTCTTCCTCTCTCCGTTTCTCTCTGTCTCGTTCTGTCTCTCTCTCCACCTCTCTCTCTGCCTCTCTCTGGCCTTCTCTGACTTTCTCTGTCTTTCTCGGTGTCTCTCGGTCACTCTCTGTCTCCCTCTACCTCTCGCTGTTTCTCTCTGCTTCTCTCTGTCTCTCTTTGTCTCTCTCTCTGTCTCTCTCTGCCTCTCTCTAACTCTCTGCCTCTCTCTGTCTCTCTCTGTGCCTCTCTGGCTCTCTTTATTTCTCGATCACTTTCTTCCTCTCTCCGTTCCTCTCTGTCTCGTTCTGTCCTCTCTCCACCTCTCTCTGCCTCTCTTTGGCCTTCTCTGACTTTCTCTGTCTTTCTCGGTGTCTCTCTGTCACTCTCTGTCTCCCTCTATCTCTCGCTGTTTCTCTCTATTTCTCTCTGTCTCTCTCTGTCTCTCTTTCTGTCCCTCTCTGTCTCTCCTTGCCTCTCTGTCTCCCTCTGTCTCTCGCTGTCCCTCTCTGTCTCACTCTATCTCTCGCTGTTTCTCTCTACTTCTCTCTGTCTCTCTCTCTCTCTCTTTCTGTCCCTCTCTGTCTCTCCTTGCCTCTCTGTCTCCCTCTGTCTCTCTCTGTCTCTCTCTGTCTCTCTCCGCCCCTCTCCGTCTCTCTCTGTCTCTCTCTGTCTCTCTCTGTCTCTCCCGGTCTCTGTCTCTGTCTCCCTGTCTCTCTCTACCTCTCTCTGTCGCTATCTGCCTCTCTCTGTCCCTCTCTGTCTCTTTCTGTCTCTCTCCGTCTCTGTCTCTTTCTGTCCCTCTCTGTCTCTCCTTGCCTCTCCCTGTCCCTCTCTGACTTTCTCTGTCTTTCTCGGTGTCTCTCTGTCACTCTCTGTCTCTCTCCATCTCTCGCTGTTTCTCTCTACTTCTCTCTGTCTCTCTCTCTCTCTCTCTTTCTGTCGCTCTCTGTCTCTCCTTGCCTCTCTCTGTCTCCCTCTGTCTCTCTCTTTCTCTCTCCGCCTCTCTCCGTCTCTCTCTGTCTCTCTCTGTCTCTCTCTGTCTCTCTCTGCCTCTCTCTAACTCTCTGCCTCTCTCTGCCTCTCTCTGTCTCTCTCTGTGCCTCTCTGGCTCTTTTATTTCTCTATCGATTTCTTCCTCTCTCCGTTTCTCTCTGTCTCGTTCTGTCTCTCTCTCCACCTCTCTCTGGCCTTCTCTGACTTTCTCTGTCTTTCTCGGTGTCTCTCTGTCACTCTCTGTCTCCCTCTATCTCTTGCTGTTTCTCTCCATTTCTCTCTAACTCTCTCTGTCTCTTTCTGTTCCTCTCTGTCTCTCCTTGCCTCTCTCTGTCTCCCTCTGTCTCTCTTTGTCTCTCACCGCCTCTCTCCGTCTCTCTCCTTCTCTCTCTGTCTCTCTCCGTCTCTCTCTGTCTGTCTTGATCATTAGCTTTCTGCCGCTCTCCGTCTCTCTCTATCTGCCTCTCTCTGTCCCTCTCTGTCTCTCTCTGTTTCTTTCTGTCCCTCTCTGTCTCTCCTTGCCTCTCTCTGTCTCCCTCTGTCTCTCTCTGTCTCTCTCCGCCTCTCTCCGTCTCTCTCTGTCTCTCTCTGTCTCTCTCCGTCTCTCTCTGTCTGTCTTGATCATTAGCTTTCTGCCGCTCTCCGTTCTCTCTGGCTCTCTTTGTTTCTCTGTCTCTCTCTGTCACTCTCTGTCTCTCTCTCTCTGTCTCTGTCTCTCTCTGTCTCTCTCCGCCTCTCTCGGTCTCTCTCCGTCTCTCTCTCTGTCTGTCTCCTTCTCTCTCTATCTGCCTCTCTCTGTCCCTCTATGTCTCTTTCTGTCTCTCTCCGTCTCTGTCTCTTTCTGTCCCTCTCTGTCTCTCCTTGCCTCTCTCTGTCTGTCTCTGTCTCTCTCTCTTTCTGTCCCTCTCTGTCTCTCCTTGCCTCTCTCTGTCTCCCTCTGTCTCTCTCTGTCTCTCTCCGTCTCTCTCTGTCTCTCTCGGTCTCCCTCTGTCTCTCTCTCCCTCTCTCCGTCTCTCTCTATCTGCCTCTCTCTGTCCCTCTCTGTCTCTCTCTATCTCTCGCTGTTTATCTCTACTTCTCTCTGTCTCGCTCTATCTCTTTCTGTCCTTCTCTGTCTCTCCTTGCCTCTCTCTGTCTCTGTCTGTCTCTCTCTGTCTCTCTCTGTCTCTCTCCGCCTCTCTCCGTCTCTCTCTGTCCCTCTCTGTCTGTCTCTGTCTCTCTCCATCTCACTCTGTCTCTCTTAGTCTCTCTTAGTCTCTCTCTGCCTCTATCTGTCCCTCACTGTCTGTCTCTGTCTCTCTCGGTCTCTCTATCTCACTCTGTCTCTCTCTGCCTCTCTCTGTCTCTCTCTGTCTCTCCCGGTCTCTGTCTCTGTCTCCCTGTCTCTCTCTACCTCTCTCTGTCTCTATCTGCCTCTCTCCGTCCCTCTCTGTCTCTTTCTGTCTCACTCCGTCTCTGTCTCTTTCTGTCACTCTCTGTCTCTCTCTATCTCTCGCTGTTTCTCTCTACTTGTCTCTGTCTCTCTCTGTCTCTTTCTGTCCCTCTCTGTCTCTCTCTGTCTCTTTCTGTCCCTCTCACTCTCTCCTTGCCACTCTCTGTCTCCATCTGTCTCTCTCTGTCTCTCTCCACCTCTCTCCGTCTCTCTCTGCCTCTCTCTGTCTCTCTCCGTCTCTCTCTGTCTGTCTTGATCATTAGCTTTCTGCCGCTCTCCGTTCTCTCTGGCTCTCTTTGTTTCTCTATCTCTCTCTGTCTCTCTCTCCCTCTCTCCGTCTCTCTCTATCACCCTCTCTCTGTCCCTCTCTGTCTCACTCTATCTCTCGCTGTTTCTCTCTACTTCTCTCTGTCTCTCTCTCTCTCTCTTTCTGTCCCTCTCTGTCTCTCCTTGCCAATCTGTCTCCCTCTGTCTCTCTCTGTCCCTCTCTGCTCACTCTATCTCTCGCTGTTTCTCTCTACTTCTCTCTGTCTCTCTCTCTCTCTCTCTTTCTGTCCCTCTCTGTCTCTCCTTGCCTCTCTGCCTCTCTCTGTCTCTCTCTGTGCCTCTCTGGCTCTTTTATTTCTCTATCGATTTCTTCCTCTCTCCGTTTCTCTCTGTCTCGTTCTGTCTCTCTCTCCACCTCTCTCTGGCCATCTCTGACTTTCTCTGTCTTTCTCGGTGTCTCTCTGTCACTCTCTGTCTCCCTGTATCTCTCGCTGTTTCTCTCCATTTCTCTCTAACTCTCTCTGTCTCTTTCTGTTCCTCTCTGTCTCTCCTTGCCTCTCTCTGTCTCCCTCTGTCTCTCTTTGTCTCTCACCGCCTCTCTCCGTCTCTCTCCATCTCTCTCTGTCTCTCTCTCTCTCTGTCTGTCTCCGTCTCTGTCTATCTCTCGCTGTTTCTCGCTACTTCTCTCTGTCTCTCTCTGTCTCTCTCTCTGTCTCTCTCCATCTCTCTCTGTCTCTCTCTCTCTGTGTCTGTCTCCGTCTCTGTCTATCTCTCTCTGTTTCTCTCTACTTCTCTCTGTCTCTCTCTCTCTCTTTCTGTCCCTCTCTTTCTCTCTCTATCTCTCGCTGTTTCTCTCCACTTGTCTCTGTCTCTCTCTGTCTCTTTCTGTCTCTCTGTCTCTCTCTGTCTTTTTCTGTCCCTCTCTCTCTCCTTGCCACTCTCTGTCTCCCTCTGTCTCTCTCTGTCTCTCTCCGCCTCTCTCCGTCTCTCGCTGCCTCTCTCTGTCTCTCCGTCCCTCTCTGTCTGTCTTGATCATTAGCTTTCTGCCGCTCTCCGTTCTCTCTGTCTCCCTCTGTCTCTCTCTGTCTCTCTCTGTCTCTCTCAGCCTCTCTCCGTCTCTCTCTGTCTCTCTCTGTCTCTCCCTGCCTCTCTCTGTCTCTCTTTCTCTCTCTCTTTCTCTCTCTCTGCCTCGTTCTGTCTCTATCTGCCTCTCTCTGTCTCTCGCTACTTCTCTCTGTCCCTCTCTGTCTCTCTCTGTCTCTCTCCGTCTCTCTCTGTCTCTCTCCGTCTCCCTCTGTCTGTCTTGATCATTAGCTTTCTGCCGCTCTCCGTTCTCTCTGGCTCTCTTTGTTTCTCTATCACTTTCTTCCTCTCTCCGTTTCTCTCTGTCTCGTTCTGTCTCTCTCTCCACCTCTCTCTGCCTCTCTCTGGCCTTCTCTGACTTTCTCTGTCTTTCTCGGTGTCTCTCTTTCACTCTCTGTCTCTCTCTATCTCTCGCTGTTTCTCTTCACTTGTCTCTGTCTCTCTCTGTCTCTTTCTGTCCCTCTCTGTCTCTCCTTGCCCCTCTCTGTCTCCCTCTGTCTCTCTCTGTCTCTCTCTGTCTCTCTCCGCCTCTCTCCGTCTCTCTCTGTCTCTCTCTGTCTCTCTCCGTCTCTCTCTGTCTCTCTCTCTCTCTCTGTCTGTCTCCGTCTCTGTCTATCTGCCTCTCTCTGTCCCTCTCTGTCCCGCCTTGACTTTCTCTGTCTTTCTCGGTGTCTCTCTGTCACTCTCTGTCTCTCTCCATCTCTCGCTGTTTCTCTCTACTTCTCTCTGTCTCTCTCTCTCTCTTTCTGTCCCTCTCTGTCTCTCCTTGCCCCTCTCTGTCTCCCTCTGTCTCTCTCTGTCTCTCTCTGTCCTTCTCTGTCTCTCTCCGTCTCTGTCTCTTTATGTCTCTCTCCGTCTCTGTCCCTTTCTGTCCCTCTCTGTCTCTCTCTATCTCTCGCTGTTTCTCTCTACTTCTCTCCGTCTCTCTTTCTCTCTTTCTGTCCCTCTCTGTCTCTCCTTGCCTCTCTCTGTCTCTCTCTGTCTCTCTCTGTCTCTCCCTGCCTCTCTCTGTCTCTCTTTCTCTCTCTCTGCCTCTTTCTGCCTCTATCAGCCTCTCTCTGTCTCTCTCTACTTCTCTCTGTCCCTCTCTGTCTCTCTCTATCTCTCGCTGTTTCTCTCTACTTCTCTCTGTCTCTCTCTATCTCTTTCTGTCCCTCTATGTCTCTCCTTGCCTCTCTCTGTCTCTCTCTGCCTCTCTCTAACTCTCTGCCTCTCTCTGCCTCTCTCTGTCTCTCTCTGTCTCTCTCTGTGCCTCTCTGGCTCTCTTTATTTCTCTATCACTTTCTTCCTCTCTCCGTTTCTCACTGTCTCGTTCTGTCTCTCTCTCCACCTCTCTCTGCCTATCGCTGGCCTTCTCTGACTTTCTCTGTCTTTTTCGGTGTCTCTCTGTCACTCTCTGTCTCCCTCTATCTCTCGCTGTTTCTCTCTGCTTCTCTCTGTCTCTCTTTGTCTCTCTCTCTGTCTCTCTCTGCCTCTCTCTAACTCTCTGCCTCTCTCTGTCTCTCTCTGTGCCTCTCTGGCTCTCTTTATTTCTCGATCACTTTCTTCCTCTCTCCGTTCCTCTCTGTCTCGTTCTGTCCTCTCTCCACCTCTCTCTGCCTCTCTTTGGCCTTCTCTGACTTTCTCTGTCTTTCTCGGTGTCTCTCTGTCGCTCTCTGTCTCCCTCTATCTCTCGCTGTTTCTCTCTACTTCTCTCTGTCTCTCTCTGTCTCTCTTTCTGTCCCTCTCTGTCTCTCCTTGCCTCTCTGTCTCCCTCTGTCTCTCGCTGTCCCTCTCTGTCTCACTCTATCTCTCGCTGTTTCTCTCTACTTCTCTCTGTCTCTCTCTCTCTCTCTTTCTGTCCCTCTCTGTCTCTCCTTGCCTCTCAGTCTCCCTCTGTCTCTCTCTGTCTCTCTCTGTCTCTCTCCGCCCCTCTCCGTCTCTCTCTGTCTCTCTCTGTCTCTCTCTGTCTCTCCCGGTCTCTGTCTCTGTCTCCCTGTCTCTCTCTACCTCTCTCTGTCGCTATCTGCCTCTCTCTGTCCCTCTCTGTCTCTTTCTGTCTCTCTCCGTCTCTGTCTCTTTCTGTCCCTCTCTGTCTCTCCTTGCCTCTCCCTGTCCCTCTCTGACTTTCTCTGTCTTTCTCGGTGTCTCTCTGTCACTCTCTGTCTCTCTCCATCTCTCGCTGTTTCTCTCTACTTCTCTCTGTCTCTCTCTCTCTCTTTCTGTCGCTCTCTGTCTCTCCTTGCCTCTCTCTGTCTCCCTCTGTCTCTCTCTTTCTCTCTCCGCCTCTCTCCGTCTCTCTCTGTCTCTCTCTGTCTCTCTCTGTCTCTCTCTGCCTCTCTCTAACTCTCTGCCTCTCTCTGCCTCTCTCTGTCTCTCTCTGTGCCTCTCTGGCTCTTTTATTTCTCTATCGATTTCTTCCTCTCTCCGTTTCTCTCTGTCTCGTTCTGTCTCTCTCTCCACCTCTCTCTGGCCTTCTCTGACTTTCTCTGTCTTTCTCGGTGTCTCTCTGTCACTCTCTGTCTCCCTCTATCTCTTGCTGTTTCTCTCCATTTCTCTCTAACTCTCTCTGTCTCTTTCTGTTCCTCTCTGTCTCTCCTTGCTTCTCTCTGTCTCCCTCTGTCTCTCTTTGTCTCTCACCGCCTCTCTCCGTCTCTCTCTGTCTCTCTCTGTCTCTCTCCGTCTCTCTCTGTCTGTCTTGATCATTAGCTTTCTGCCGCTCTCCGTTCTCTCTGGCTCTCTTTGTTTCTCTGTCTCTCTCTGTCACTCTCTGTCTCTCTCTCTCTGTCTCTGTCTCTCTCTGTCTCTCTCCGCCTCTCTCGGTCTCTCTCCGTCTCTCTCTCTGTCTGTCTCCTTCTCTCTCTATCTGCCTCTCTCTGTCCCTCTATGTCTCTTTCTGTCTCTCTCCGTCTCTGTCTCTTTCTGTCCCTCTCTGTCTCTCCTTGCCTCTCTCTGTCTGTCTCTGTCTCTCTCTCTTTCTGTCCCTCTCTGTCTCTCCTTGCCTCTCTCTGTCTCCCTCTGTCTCTCTCTGTCTCTCTCCGTCTCTCTCTGTCTCTCTCGGTCTCCCTCTGTCTCTCTCTCCCTCTCTCCGTCTCTCTCTATCTGCCTCTCTCTGTCCCTCTCTGTCTCTCTCTATCTCTCGCTGTTTATCTCTACTTCTCTCTGTCTCGCTCTATCTCTTTCTGTCCTTCTCTGTCTCTCCTTGCCTCTCTCTGTCTCTGTCTGTCTCTCTCTGTCTCTCTCTGTCTCTCTCCGCCTCTCTCCGTCTCTCTCTGTCTCTCTCTGTCTCTCTCCATCTCTCTCTGTCTCTCTCTCTCTCTGTCTGTCTCCGTCTCTGTCTATCTCTCGCTGTTTCTCGCTACTTCTCTCTGTCTCTCTCTGTCTCTCTCTGTCTCCGTCTCTGTCTATCTCTCGCTGTTTCTCTCTACTTCTCTCTGTCTCTCTCTCTCTCTCTTTCTGTCCCTCTCTTTCTCTCTCTATCTCTCGCTGTTTCTCTCCACTTGTCTCTGTCTCTCTCTGTCTCTTTCTGTCTCTCTCTGTCTCTCTCTGACTCTCTCTGTCTCTTTTTGTCCCTCTCACTCTCTCCTTGCCACTCTCTGTCTCTCTCTGTCTCTCTCTGTCTCTCTCTGTCTCTTTTTGTCCCTCTCACTCTCTCCTTGCCACTCTCTGTCTCCCTCTGTCTCTCTCTCTGTCTCTCTCTCTGTCTCTCTCCGCCTCTCTCCGTCTCTCGCTGCCTCTCTCTGTCTCTCTCCGTCCCTCTCTGTCTGTCTTGATCATTAGCTTTCTGCCGCTCTCCGTTCTCTCTGTCTCCCTCTGTCTCTCTCTGTCTCTCTCAGCCTCTCTCCGTCTCTCTCTATCTCTCTCTGTCTCTCCCTGCCTCTCTCTGTCTCTCTTTCTCTCTCTCTTTCTCTCTCTCTGCCTCGTTCTGTCTCTATCTGCCTCTCTCTGTCTCTCGCTACTTCTCTCTGTCCCTCTCTGTCTCTCTCGGTCTCCCTCTGTCTCTCTCTCCCTCTCTCCGTCTCTCTCTATCTGCCTCTCTCTGTCCCTCTCTGTCTCTCTCTATCTCTCCCTGTTTCTCTCTACTTCTCTCTGTCTCTCTCTGTTTCTCCCGGTCTCTGTCTCTACCCTCCTGTCTCTCTCTCCCTCTCTCCGTCTCTCTCTATCTGTCTCTCTCTGTCTCTTTCTGTCTATCTCAGTCTCTCTCTGTCCCTCTCTGACTTTCTCTGTCTTTCTCGGTGTCTCTCTGTCACTCTCTGTCCCTCTCTATCTCTCGCTGTTTCTCTCTACTTGTCTCTGTCTCTCTCTGTCTCTTTCTGTCCCTCTCTGTCTCTCTCTGTCTCTTCCTGTCCCTCTCTGTCTCTCCTTGCCTCTCTCTGTCTCCCTCTGTCTCTCTCTGTATTCCGCCTCTCTCCGTCTCTCTCTGTCTCTCTCTCCCTCTCTCCGTCTCTCTCTATCTGCCCCTCTCTGTCCCTCTCTATCTCTCTCTATCTCTCGCTGTTTCTCTCTACTTTTCTCTGTCTCTCTCTGTCTCTCTCTGTCTCTCTCTGCCTCTCTCTGTCTCTCTTTCTCTCTCTCTGCCTCTCTCTCCCTCTATCTGCCTCTCTCTGTCTCTCTCTGTCTCTTTCTGTCCCTCTCTGTCTCTTTCTGTCCCTCTCTGTCTCTCCTTGCCTCTCTCTCTCTTTCTCTGTCTCTCTCTGTCTCTCTCCGCCTCTCTCGGTCTCTCTCCGTCTCTCTCTCTGTCTCTCTCAGCCTCTCTCTGTCTCTCCTTGCCTCTCTCTGTCTCTCTCTGTCTCTCTCTGTCTCTCTCTGTCTCTCTCTGTCTCTCCCTGCCTCTCTCTGTCTCTCTTTCTCTCTCTCTGCCTCTTTCTGCCTCTATCTGCCTCTCTCTGTCTCTCTCTACTTCTCTCTGTCCCTCTCTGTCTCTCTCTATCTGCCTCCCTCTGTCCCTCTCTGTCACCCTCTATCTCCCACTGTTTCTCTCCATCTGTCTCTGTCTTTCTCGGTATCTCTCTGTCACTCTCTGTCTCTCTCTATCTCTCGCTGTTTCTCTCTACTTGTCTCTGTCTCACTCTGTCTCTTTCTGTCCCTCTCTGTCTCTCCTTGCCTCTCTGTCTCTGTCTCTCTCTGTCTCTCTCCGCCTCTCTCGGTCTCTCTCCATCTCTCTCTCTGTCTCTCTCAGCCTCTCTCCGTCTCTCTCTGTCTATCTTTGTCTCTCACTGCCTCACTCTGCCGCTCTCTGTCCCTCTCTGTCTCTCTCTGTCTCTCCCGGTCTCTGTCTCTACCCTCCTGTCTCTCTCTCCCTCTCTCCGTCTCTCTGTATCTGTCTCTCTCTCTATCTGTCTCTCTCTGTCTCTTTCTGTCTCTCTCCGTCTCTCTCTGTCCTTCTCTGACTTTCTCTGTCCTTCTCGGTGTCTCTCTGTTACTCTCTGTCTCCCTCTATCTCTCGCTGTTTCTCTCTACTTCTCTCTGTCTCTCTCTCTCTTTCTGTCCCTCTCACTCTCTCCTTGCCTCTCTCTGTCTCTCTCGGCCTCTCTCTGTCACTCTCTGTCTCCCTCTATCTCTCGCTGTTTCTCTCTGCTTCTCTCTGTCTCTCTCCGTCTCTGTCTCTTTCTGTCCCTCTCTGTCTCTCCTTGCCTCTTTCTGTCACTTTCAGCGTCTCTCCGTCTCTCTCTGGCTCTCGTTGTTTCTACATCTCTCTCTGCCTTTGTACGTTCCTCTCTTGCTCTGTTTGTATCTGTATCTCTCTCTGTCTGTCTCTGTCTCTCCTAGCCTCTCCCTGTCCCTCTCTGACTTTCTCTGTCTTTCTCGGTGTCTCTCTGTCACTCTCTGTCTCTCTCTATCTCTCGCTGTTTCTCTCTACTTGTCTCTGTCTCTCTCTGTCTCTCTCCGCCTCTCTCCGTCTCTCTCTGTCTCTCTCTGTCTCTCTCTGTCTCTCTCTGTCTCTCTCTGCCTCTCTCTAACTCTCTGCCTCTCTCTGCCTCTCTCTGTGCCTCTCTGGCTCTGTTATTTCTCTATCGATTTCTTCCTCTCTCCGTTTCTCACTGTCTCGTTCTGTCTCTATCTCCACCTCTCTCTGCCTCTCGCTGGCCTTCTCTGACTTTCTCTGTCTTTTTCGGTGTCTTTCTGTCACTCTCTGTCTCCCTCTATCTCTCGCTGTTTCTTTCTATTTCTCTCTGTCTCTCTCTCTTTCTGCCCCTCTCTGTCTCACCTTGCCTCTCTCTGTCTCTCTCTGTCTCTCTCTCCCTCTCTCCGTCTCTCTCTATCTGCCCCTCCCTGTCCCTCTCTATCTCTCTCTATCTCTCGCTGTTTCTCTCTACTTTTCTCTGTCTCTCTCTGTCTCTTTCTGTCCCTCTCTGTCTCTCTCCGCCTCTCTCCGTCTCTCTCTGTCTCTCTCTGTCTCTCTCCGTCTCTCTCTGCCTCTCTCTGTCCCGCTCTGTCTGTCTCTATCTCTCTCTGTCTCTCCCTGTCCCTCTGTGACTTTCTCTGCCTCTCTCTCTCTCTTTCTGTCCCTCTCTGTCTCTCTCCGTCTCTCTCTGTCTGTCTTGATCATTAGCTTTCTGCCGCTCTCCGTCTCTCTCTATCTACCTCTCTCTGTCCCTCTCTGTCTCTCTTTATCTCTCGCTGTTTCTCTCTACTTCTCTCTGTCTCTCTCTCTCTCTTTCTGTCCCTCTCTGTCTCTCCTTGCCTCTCTCTGTCTCTCTCTGTCTCTCTCTGTCTCTCCCTGCCTCTCTCTGTCTCTCTTTCTCTCTCTCTGCCTCTTTCTGCCTCTATCTGCCTCTCTCTGTCTCTCTCTACTTCTCTCTGTCCCTCTCCGTCTCTCTCTATCTCTCGCTGTTTCTCTCTACTTCTCTCTGTCTCTCTCTATCTCTTTCTGTCCCTCTATGTCTCTCCTTGCCTCTCTCTGTCTCTCTCTGTCTCTCTCTGCCTCTCTCTAACTCTCTGCCTCTCTCTGCCTCTCTCTGTCTCTCTCTGTCTCTCTCTCTGTGCCTCTCTGGCTCTCTTTATTTCTCTATCACTTTCTTCCTCTCTCCGTTTCTCACTGTCTCGTTCTGTCTCTCTCTCCACCTCTCTCTGCCTCTCGCTGGCCTTCTCTGACTTTCTCTGTCTTTTTCGGTGTCTCTCTGTCACTCTCTGTCTCCCTCTATCTCTCGCTGTTTCTCTCTATTTCTCTCTGTCTCTTTCTCTTTCTGCCCCTCTCTGTCTCACCTTGCCTCTCTCTGTCTCTCTCTGTCTCCCTCCGTCTCTCTCTGTCACGCCCTCTCTCCCTCTACCTCTCACTGCTTCTCTCTGTCTCTCTCTCTGTCTCTCTCTGGCTCTCGTTGTTTCTCCATCTCTCTCTCCCTTTCTCCGTTCCTCTCTAGCTCTCTTTGTGTCTGTATCTCTCTCTGTCTGTCTCTGTCTCTCCTTGTCCCTCCCTGTCCCTCTCTGACTTGCTCTGTCTTTCTCGGTATCTCTCTGTCACTCTCTGTCTCTCTCTATCTCTCGCTGTTTCTCTCTACTTGTCTCTGTCTCACTCTGTCTCCTTCTGTCCCTCTCTGTCTCTCCTTGCCTCTCTGTCTCTGTCTCTCTCTGTCTCTCTCCGCCTCTCTCGGTCTCTCTCCGTCTCTCTCTCTGTCTCTCTCAGCCTCTCTCCGTCTCTCTCTGTCTCTCTTTGTCTCTCACTGCCTCACTCTGCCTCTCTCTGTCCCTCTCTGTCTGTCTCTGTCTCTCTCCATCTCACTCTGTCTCTCTTAGTCTCTCTTAATCTCTCTCTGCCTCTATCTGTCCCTCACTGTCTGTCTCTGTCTCTCTCGGTCTCTCTATCTCACTCTGTCTCTCTCTGCCTCTCTCTGTCTCTCTCTGTCTCTCCCGGTCTCTGTCTCTGTCTCCCTGTCTCACTCTACCTCTCTCTGTCTCTATCTGCCTCTCTCCGTCTCTCTCTGTCTCTCTTTGTCTCTCACTGCCTCACTCTGCCTCTCTCTGTCCCTCTCTGTCTGTCTCTGTCTCTCTCCATCTCACTCTGTCTCTCTTAGTCTCTCTTAGTCTCTCTCTGCCTCTATCTGTCCCTCACTGTCTGTCTCTGTCTCTCTCGGTCTCTCTATCTCACTCTGTCTCTCTCTGCCTCTCTCTGTCTCTCTCTGTCTCTCCCGGTCTCTGTCTCTGTCTCCCTGTCTCTCTCTACCTCTCTCTGTCTCTATCTGCCTCTCTCCGTCCCTCTCTGTCTCTTTCTGTCTCACTCCGTCTCTGTCTCTTTCTGTCCCTCTCTGTCTCTCCTTGCCTCTCCCTGTCCCTCTCTGACTTTCTCTGTCTTTCTCGGTGTCTCTCTGTCACTCTCTGTCTCTCTCTATCTCTCGCTGTTTCTCTCTACTTGTCTCTGTCTCTCTCTCTGTCTCTTTCTGTCCCTCTCACTCTCTCCTTGCCACTCTCTGTCTCCCTCCGTCTCTCTCTGCCTCTCTCTGTCTCTCTCCGTCTCTCTCTGCCTCTCTCTGTCTCTCTCCGTCTCTCTCTGTCTGTCTTGATCATTAGCTTTCTTCCGCTCTCCGTTCTCTCTGGCTCTCTTTGTTTCTCTATCTCTCTCTCTCTCTCTCTCCCTCTCTCCGTCTCTCTCTATCACCCTCTCTCTGTCCCTCTCTGTCTCACTCTATCTCTCGCTGTTTCTCTCTACTTCTCTCTGTCTCTCTCTGTCTCTCTTTCTGTCCCTCTCTGTCTCTCCTTGCCTCTCTGTCTCCCTCTGTCTCTCTCTGTCCCTCTCTGTCTCACTCTATCTCTCGCTGTTTCTCTCTACTTCTCTCTGTCTCTCTCTCTCTCTCTTTCTGTCCCTCTCTGTCTCTCCTTGCCTCTCTGTCTCCCTCTGTCTCTCTCTGCCTCTCTCTGTCTCTCTCCGCCTCTCTCTAACTCTCTGCCTCTCTCTGCCTCTCTCTGTCTCTCTCTGTCTCTCTCTGTGCCTCTCTGGCTCTTTTATTTCTCTATCGATTTCTTCCTCTCTCCGTTTCTCTCTGTCTCGTTCTGTCTCTCTCTCCACCTCTCTCTGCCTCTCGCTGGCCTTCTCTGACTTTCTCTGTCTTTCTCGGTGTCTCTCTGTCACTCTCTGTCTCCCTCTATCTCTCGCTGTTTCTCTCCATTTCTCACTAACTCTCTCTGTCTCTTTCTGTCCCTCTCTGTCTCTCTCCGTCTCTCTCTGTCTGTCCTGATCATTAGCTTTCTGCCGCTCTCCATCTCTCTCTATCTGCCTCTCTCTGTCCCTCTCTGTCTCCCTCTATCTCTCGCTGTTTCTCTCTGCTTCTCTCTGTCTCTCTCCGTCTCTGTCTCTTTCTGTCCCTCTCTGTCTCTCCTTGCCTCTTTCTGTCACTTTCAGCGTCTCTCCGTCTCTCTCTGGCTCTCGTTGTTTCTACATCTCTCTCTGCCTTTGTACGTTCCTCTCTTGCTCTGTTTGTATCTGTATCTCTCTCTGTCTGTCTCTGTCTCTCCTAGCCTCTCCCTGTCCCTCTCTGACTTTCTCTGTCTTTCTCGGTGTCTCTCTGTCACTCTCTGTCTCTCTCTATCTCTCGCTGTTTCTCTCTACTTGTCTCTGTCTCTCTCTGTCTCTCTCCGCCTCTCTCCGTCTCTCTCTGTCTCTCTCTGTCTCTCTCTGTCTCTCTCTGTCTCTCTCTGCCTCTCTCTAACTCTCTGCCTCTCTCTGCCTCTCTCTGTGCCTCTCTGGCTCTGTTATTTCTCTATCGATTTCTTCCTCTCTCCGTTTCTCACTGTCTCGTTCTGTCTCTATCTCCACCTCTCTCTGCCTCTCGCTGGCCTTCTCTGACTTTCTCTGTCTTTTTCGGTGTCTTTCTGTCACTCTCTGTCTCCCTCTATCTCTCGCTGTTTCTTTCTATTTCTCTCTGTCTCTCTCTCTTTCTGCCCCTCTCTGTCTCACCTTGCCTCTCTCTGTCTCTCTCTGTCTCTCTCTCCCTCTCTCCGTCTCTCTCTATCTGCCCCTCCCTGTCCCTCTCTATCTCTCTCTATCTCTCGCTGTTTCTCTCTACTTTTCTCTGTCTCTCTCTGTCTCTTTCTGTCCCTCTCTGTCTCTCTCCGCCTCTCTCCGTCTCTCTCTGTCTCTCTCTGTCTCTCTCCGTCTCTCTCTGCCTCTCTCTGTCCCGCTCTGTCTGTCTCTATCTCTCTCTGTCTCTCCCTGTCCCTCTCTGACTTTCTCTGCCTCTCTCTCTCTCTTTCTGTCCCTCTCTGTCTCTCTCCGTCTCTCTCTGTCTGTCTTGATCATTAGCTTTCTGCCGCTCTCCGTCTCTCTCTATCTACCTCTCTCTGTCCCTCTCTGTCTCTCTTTATCTCTCGCTGTTTCTCTCTACTTCTCTCTGTCTCTCTCTCTCTCTTTCTGTCCCTCTCTGTCTCTCCTTGCCTCTCTCTGTCTCTCTCTGTCTCTCTCTGTCTCTCCCTGCCTCTCTCTGTCTCTCTTTCTCTCTCTCTGCCTCTTTCTGCCTCTATCTGCCTCTCTCTGTCTCTCTCTACTTCTCTCTGTCCCTCTCCGTCTCTCTCTATCTCTCGCTGTTTCTCTCTACTTCTCTCTGTCTCTCTCTATCTCTTTCTGTCCCTCTATGTCTCTCCTTGCCTCTCTCTGTCTCTCTCTGTCTCTCTCTGCCTCTCTCTAACTCTCTGCCTCTCTCTGCCTCTCTCTGTCTCTCTCTGTCTCTCTCTCTGTGCCTCTCTGGCTCTCTTTATTTCTCTATCACTTTCTTCCTCTCTCCGTTTCTCACTGTCTCGTTCTGTCTCTCTCTCCACCTCTCTCTGCCTCTCGCTGGCCTTCTCTGACTTTCTCTGTCTTTTTCGGTGTCTCTCTGTCACTCTCTGTCTCCCTCTATCTCTCGCTGTTTCTCTCTATTTCTCTCTGTCTCTTTCTCTTTCTGCCCCTCTCTGTCTCACCTTGCCTCTCTCTGTCTCTCTCTGTCTCCCTCCGTCTCTCTCTGTCACGCCCTCTCTCCCTCTACCTCTCACTGCTTCTCTCTGTCTCTCTCTCTGTCTCTCTCTGGCTCTCGTTGTTTCTCCATCTCTCTCTCCCTTTCTCCGTTCCTCTCTAGCTCTCTTTGTGTCTGTATCTCTCTCTGTCTGTCTCTGTCTCTCCTTGTCCCTCCCTGTCCCTCTCTGACTTGCTCTGTCTTTCTCGGTATCTCTCTGTCACTCTCTGTCTCTCTCTATCTCTCGCTGTTTCTCTCTACTTGTCTCTGTCTCACTCTGTCTCCTTCTGTCCCTCTCTGTCTCTCCTTGCCTCTCTGTCTCTGTCTCTCTCTGTCTCTCTCCGCCTCTCTCGGTCTCTCTCCGTCTCTCTCTCTGTCTCTCTCAGCCTCTCTCCGTCTCTCTCTGTCTCTCTTTGTCTCTCACTGCCTCACTCTGCCTCTCTCTGTCCCTCTCTGTCTGTCTCTGTCTCTCTCCATCTCACTCTGTCTCTCTTAGTCTCTCTTAATCTCTCTCTGCCTCTATCTGTCCCTCACTGTCTGTCTCTGTCTCTCTCGGTCTCTCTATCTCACTCTGTCTCTCTCTGCCTCTCTCTGTCTCTCTCTGTCTCTCCCGGTCTCTGTCTCTGTCTCCCTGTCTCACTCTACCTCTCTCTGTCTCTATCTGCCTCTCTCCGTCTCTCTCTGTCTCTCTTTGTCTCTCACTGCCTCACTCTGCCTCTCTCTGTCCCTCTCTGTCTGTCTCTGTCTCTCTCCATCTCACTCTGTCTCTCTTAGTCTCTCTTAGTCTCTCTCTGCCTCTATCTGTCCCTCACTGTCTGTCTCTGTCTCTCTCGGTCTCTCTATCTCACTCTGTCTCTCTCTGCCTCTCTCTGTCTCTCTCTGTCTCTCCCGGTCTCTGTCTCTGTCTCCCTGTCTCTCTCTACCTCTCTCTGTCTCTATCTGCCTCTCTCCGTCCCTCTCTGTCTCTTTCTGTCTCACTCCGTCTCTGTCTCTTTCTGTCCCTCTCTGTCTCTCCTTGCCTCTCCCTGTCCCTCTCTGACTTTCTCTGTCTTTCTCGGTGTCTCTCTGTCACTCTCTGTCTCTCTCTATCTCTCGCTGTTTCTCTCTACTTGTCTCTGTCTCTCTCTCTGTCTCTTTCTGTCCCTCTCACTCTCTCCTTGCCACTCTCTGTCTCCCTCCGTCTCTCTCTGCCTCTCTCTGTCTCTCTCCGTCTCTCTCTGCCTCTCTCTGTCTCTCTCCGTCTCTCTCTGTCTGTCTTGATCATTAGCTTTCTTCCGCTCTCCGTTCTCTCTGGCTCTCTTTGTTTCTCTATCTCTCTCTCTCTCTCTCTCCCTCTCTCCGTCTCTCTCTATCACCCTCTCTCTGTCCCTCTCTGTCTCACTCTATCTCTCGCTGTTTCTCTCTACTTCTCTCTGTCTCTCTCTGTCTCTCTTTCTGTCCCTCTCTGTCTCTCCTTGCCTCTCTGTCTCCCTCTGTCTCTCTCTGTCCCTCTCTGTCTCACTCTATCTCTCGCTGTTTCTCTCTACTTCTCTCTGTCTCTCTCTCTCTCTCTTTCTGTCCCTCTCTGTCTCTCCTTGCCTCTCTGTCTCCCTCTGTCTCTCTCTGCCTCTCTCTGTCTCTCTCCGCCTCTCTCTAACTCTCTGCCTCTCTCTGCCTCTCTCTGTCTCTCTCTGTCTCTCTCTGTGCCTCTCTGGCTCTTTTATTTCTCTATCGATTTCTTCCTCTCTCCGTTTCTCTCTGTCTCGTTCTGTCTCTCTCTCCACCTCTCTCTGCCTCTCGCTGGCCTTCTCTGACTTTCTCTGTCTTTCTCGGTGTCTCTCTGTCACTCTCTGTCTCCCTCTATCTCTCGCTGTTTCTCTCCATTTCTCACTAACTCTCTCTGTCTCTTTCTGTCCCTCTCTGTCTCTCTCCGTCTCTCTCTGTCTGTCCTGATCATTAGCTTTCTGCCGCTCTCCATCTCTCTCTATCTGCCTCTCTCTGTCCCTCTCTGTCTCCCTCTATCTCTCGCTGTTTCTCTCTGCTTCTCTCTGTCTCTCTCCGTCTCTGTCTCTTTCTGTCCCTCTCTGTCTCTCCTTGCCTCTTTCTGTCACTTTCAGCGTCTCTCCGTCTCTCTCTGGCTCTCGTTGTTTCTACATCTCTCTCTGCCTTTGTACGTTCCTCTCTTGCTCTGTTTGTATCTGTATCTCTCTCTGTCTGTCTCTGTCTCTCCTAGCCTCTCCCTGTCCCTCTCTGACTTTCTCTGTCTTTCTCGGTGTCTCTCTGTCACTCTCTGTCTCTCTCTATCTCTCGCTGTTTCTCTCTACTTGTCTCTGTCTCTCTCTGTCTCTCTCCGCCTCTCTCCGTCTCTCTCTGTCTCTCTCTGTCTCTCTCTGTCTCTCTCTGTCTCTCTCTGCCTCTCTCTAACTCTCTGCCTCTCTCTGCCTCTCTCTGTGCCTCTCTGGCTCTGTTATTTCTCTATCGATTTCTTCCTCTCTCCGTTTCTCACTGTCTCGTTCTGTCTCTATCTCCACCTCTCTCTGCCTCTCGCTGGCCTTCTCTGACTTTCTCTGTCTTTTTCGGTGTCTTTCTGTCACTCTCTGTCTCCCTCTATCTCTCGCTGTTTCTTTCTATTTCTCTCTGTCTCTCTCTCTTTCTGCCCCTCTCTGTCTCACCTTGCCTCTCTCTGTCTCTCTCTGTCTCTCTCTCCCTCTCTCCGTCTCTCTCTATCTGCCCCTCCCTGTCCCTCTCTATCTCTCTCTATCTCTCGCTGTTTCTCTCTACTTTTCTCTGTCTCTCTCTGTCTCTTTCTGTCCCTCTCTGTCTCTCTCCGCCTCTCTCCGTCTCTCTCTGTCTCTCTCTGTCTCTCTCCGTCTCTCTCTGCCTCTCTCTGTCCCGCTCTGTCTGTCTCTATCTCTCTCTGTCTCTCCCTGTCCCTCTCTGACTTTCTCTGCCTCTCTCTCTCTCTTTCTGTCCCTCTCTGTCTCTCTCCGTCTCTCTCTGTCTGTCTTGATCATTAGCTTTCTGCCGCTCTCCGTCTCTCTCTATCTACCTCTCTCTGTCCCTCTCTGTCTCTCTTTATCTCTCGCTGTTTCTCTCTACTTCTCTCTGTCTCTCTCTCTCTCTTTCTGTCCCTCTCTGTCTCTCCTTGCCTCTCTCTGTCTCTCTCTGTCTCTCTCTGTCTCTCCCTGCCTCTCTCTGTCTCTCTTTCTCTCTCTCTGCCTCTTTCTGCCTCTATCTGCCTCTCTCTGTCTCTCTCTACTTCTCTCTGTCCCTCTCCGTCTCTCTCTATCTCTCGCTGTTTCTCTCTACTTCTCTCTGTCTCTCTCTATCTCTTTCTGTCCCTCTATGTCTCTCCTTGCCTCTCTCTGTCTCTCTCTGTCTCTCTCTGCCTCTCTCTAACTCTCTGCCTCTCTCTGCCTCTCTCTGTCTCTCTCTGTCTCTCTCTCTGTGCCTCTCTGGCTCTCTTTATTTCTCTATCACTTTCTTCCTCTCTCCGTTTCTCACTGTCTCGTTCTGTCTCTCTCTCCACCTCTCTCTGCCTCTCGCTGGCCTTCTCTGACTTTCTCTGTCTTTTTCGGTGTCTCTCTGTCACTCTCTGTCTCCCTCTATCTCTCGCTGTTTCTCTCTATTTCTCTCTGTCTCTTTCTCTTTCTGCCCCTCTCTGTCTCACCTTGCCTCTCTCTGTCTCTCTCTGTCTCCCTCCGTCTCTCTCTGTCACGCCCTCTCTCCCTCTACCTCTCACTGCTTCTCTCTGTCTCTCTCTCTGTCTCTCTCTGGCTCTCGTTGTTTCTCCATCTCTCTCTCCCTTTCTCCGTTCCTCTCTAGCTCTCTTTGTGTCTGTATCTCTCTCTGTCTGTCTCTGTCTCTCCTTGTCCCTCCCTGTCCCTCTCTGACTTGCTCTGTCTTTCTCGGTATCTCTCTGTCACTCTCTGTCTCTCTCTATCTCTCGCTGTTTCTCTCTACTTGTCTCTGTCTCACTCTGTCTCCTTCTGTCCCTCTCTGTCTCTCCTTGCCTCTCTGTCTCTGTCTCTCTCTGTCTCTCTCCGCCTCTCTCGGTCTCTCTCCGTCTCTCTCTCTGTCTCTCTCAGCCTCTCTCCGTCTCTCTCTGTCTCTCTTTGTCTCTCACTGCCTCACTCTGCCTCTCTCTGTCCCTCTCTGTCTGTCTCTGTCTCTCTCCATCTCACTCTGTCTCTCTTAGTCTCTCTTAATCTCTCTCTGCCTCTATCTGTCCCTCACTGTCTGTCTCTGTCTCTCTCGGTCTCTCTATCTCACTCTGTCTCTCTCTGCCTCTCTCTGTCTCTCTCTGTCTCTCCCGGTCTCTGTCTCTGTCTCCCTGTCTCACTCTACCTCTCTCTGTCTCTATCTGCCTCTCTCCGTCTCTCTCTGTCTCTCTTTGTCTCTCACTGCCTCACTCTGCCTCTCTCTGTCCCTCTCTGTCTGTCTCTGTCTCTCTCCATCTCACTCTGTCTCTCTTAGTCTCTCTTAGTCTCTCTCTGCCTCTATCTGTCCCTCACTGTCTGTCTCTGTCTCTCTCGGTCTCTCTATCTCACTCTGTCTCTCTCTGCCTCTCTCTGTCTCTCTCTGTCTCTCCCGGTCTCTGTCTCTGTCTCCCTGTCTCTCTCTACCTCTCTCTGTCTCTATCTGCCTCTCTCCGTCCCTCTCTGTCTCTTTCTGTCTCACTCCGTCTCTGTCTCTTTCTGTCCCTCTCTGTCTCTCCTTGCCTCTCCCTGTCCCTCTCTGACTTTCTCTGTCTTTCTCGGTGTCTCTCTGTCACTCTCTGTCTCTCTCTATCTCTCGCTGTTTCTCTCTACTTGTCTCTGTCTCTCTCTCTGTCTCTTTCTGTCCCTCTCACTCTCTCCTTGCCACTCTCTGTCTCCCTCCGTCTCTCTCTGCCTCTCTCTGTCTCTCTCCGTCTCTCTCTGCCTCTCTCTGTCTCTCTCCGTCTCTCTCTGTCTGTCTTGATCATTAGCTTTCTTCCGCTCTCCGTTCTCTCTGGCTCTCTTTGTTTCTCTATCTCTCTCTCTCTCTCTCTCCCTCTCTCCGTCTCTCTCTATCACCCTCTCTCTGTCCCTCTCTGTCTCACTCTATCTCTCGCTGTTTCTCTCTACTTCTCTCTGTCTCTCTCTGTCTCTCTTTCTGTCCCTCTCTGTCTCTCCTTGCCTCTCTGTCTCCCTCTGTCTCTCTCTGTCCCTCTCTGTCTCACTCTATCTCTCGCTGTTTCTCTCTACTTCTCTCTGTCTCTCTCTCTCTCTCTTTCTGTCCCTCTCTGTCTCTCCTTGCCTCTCTGTCTCCCTCTGTCTCTCTCTGTCTCTCTCTGTCTCTCTCCGCCTCTCTCTAACTCTCTGCCTCTCTCTGCCTCTCTCTGTCTCTCTCTGTCTCTCTCTGTGCCTCTCTGGCTCTTTTATTTCTCTATCGATTTCTTCCTCTCTCCGTTTCTCTCTGTCTCGTTCTGTCTCTCTCTCCACCTCTCTCTGCCTCTCGCTGGCCTTCTCTGACTTTCTCTGTCTTTCTCGGTGTCTCTCTGTCACTCTCTGTCTCCCTCTATCTCTCGCTGTTTCTCTCCATTTCTCACTAACTCTCTCTGTCTCTTTCTGTCCCTCTCTGTCTCTCTCCGTCTCTCTCTGTCTGTCCTGATCATTAGCTTTCTGCCGCTCTCCATCTCTCTCTATCTGCCTCTCTCTGTCCCTCTCTGTCTCTCTCTATCTCTCGCTGTTTCTCTCTACTTCTCTCTGTCTCTCTCTCTCTTTCTGTCTCTCTCTGTCTCTCTCTACTTCTCTCTGTCCCTCTCTGTCTCTCTCTATCTCTCGCTGTTTCTCTCTACTTCTCTCTGTCTCTCTCTATCTCTTTCTGTCCCTCTATGTCTCTCCTTGCCTCTCTCTGTCTCTCTCTGTCTCTCTCTGCCTCTCTCTAACTCTCTGCCTCTCTCTGCCTCTCTCTGTCTCTCTCTGTCTCTCTCTCTGTGCCTCTCTGGCTCTCTTTATTTCTCTATCACTTTCTTCCTCTCTCCGTTTCTCACTGTCTCGTTCTGTCTCTCTCTCCACCTCTCTCTGCCTCTCGCTGGCCTTCTCTGACTTTCTCTGTCTTTTTCGGTGTCTCTCTGTCACTCTCTGTCTCCCTCTATCTCTCGCTGTTTCTCTCTATTTCTCTCTGTCTCTCTCTCTTTCTGCCCCTCTCTGTCTCACCGTGCCTCTCTCTGTCTCTCTCTGTCTCCCTCCGTCTCTCTCTGTCTCTCTTTGTCTCTCTCTGCCTCTCTCTGTCCCGCTCTGTCTGTCTCTATCTCTCTCTGTCTCTCCCTGTCCCTCTCTGACTTTCTCTGTCTTTCTCGGTGTCTCTCTGTCACGCCCTCTCTCCCTCTACCTCTCACTGCTTCTCTCTGTCTCTCTCTCTGTCTCTCTCTGGCTCTCGTTGTTTCTCCATCTCTCTCTCCCTTTCTCCGTTCCTCTCTAGCTCTCTTTGTGTCTGTATCTCTCTCTGTCTGTCTCTGTCTCTCCTTGTCCCTCCCTGTCCCTCTCTGACTTGCTCTGTCTTTCTCGGTATCTCTCTGTCACTCTCTGTCTCTCTCTATGTCTCGCTGTTTCTCTCTACTTGTCTCTGTCTCACTCTGTCTCCTTCTGTCCCTCTCTGTCTCTCCTTGCCTCTCTGTCTCTGTCTCTCTCTGTCTCTCTCCGCCTCTCTCGGTCTCTCTCCGTCTCTCTCTCTGTCTCTCTCAGCCTCTCTCCGTCTCTCTCTCTCTGTCTCTCTTTGTCTCTCACTGCCTCACTCTGCCTCTCTCTGTCCCTCTCTGTCTCTCTCTGTCTCTCCCGGTCTCTGTCTCTACTCTCCTGTCTCTCTCTCCCTCTCTCCGTCTCTCTGTATCTGTCTCTCTCTCTATCTGTCTCTCTCTGTCTCTTTCTGTCTCTCTCCGTCTCTCTCTGTCCTTCTCTGACTTTCTCTGTCCTTCTCGGTGTCTCTCTGTTACTCTCTGTCTCCCTTTATCTCTTGCTGTTTCTCTCTACGTCTCTCTGTCTCTCTCTCCACTTCTCTCGGCCTCTCTCTGTCACTCTCTGTCTCCCTCTATCTCTCGCTGTTTCTCTCTGCTTCTCTCTGTCTCTCTCCGTCTCTGTCTCTTTCTGTCCCTCTCTGTCTCTCCTTGCCTCTTTCTGTCACTTTCAGTGTCTCTCCGTCTCTCTCTGGCTCTCGTTGTTTCTACATCTCTCTCTGCCTTTCTCCGTTCCTCTCTTGCTCTGTTTGTATCTGTATCTCTCTCTGTCTGTCTCTGTCTCTCCTTGCCTCTCCCCGTCCCTCTCTGACTTTCTCTGTCTTTCTCGGTGTCTCTCTGTCACTCTCTGTCTCTCTCTGTCTCTCTCCGCCTCTCTCCGTCTCTCTCAGCCTCTCTCTGTCTCTCTCCGTCTCTCTCTGCCTCTCTCTGTCTCTCTCGGTCTCTCTGTGCCTCTCTGGCTCTCGTTATTTCTCTATCACTTTCTTCCTCTCTCCGTTTCTCTCTGTCTCGTTCTGTCTCTCTCTCCACCTCTCTCTGCCTCTCTCTGGCCTTCTCTGACTTTCTCTGTCTTTCTCGGTGTCTCTCGGTCACTCTCTGTCTCCCTCTACCTCTCGCTGTTTCTCTCTGCTTCTCTCTGTCTCTCTTTGTCTCTCTCTCTGTCTCTCTCTGCCTCTCTCTAACTCTCTGCCTCTCTCTGTCTCTCTCTGTGCCTCTCTGGCTCTCTTTATTTCTCGATCACTTTCTTCCTCTCTCCGTTCCTCTCTGTCCCGTTCTGTCCTCTCTCCACCTCTCTCTGCCTCTCTTTGGCCTTCTCTGACTTTCTCTGTCTTTCTCGGTGTCTCTCTGTCACTCTCTGTCTCCCTCTATCTCTCGCTGTTTCTCTCTATTTCTCTCTAACTATGTCTGTCTCTTTCTATCCCTCTCTGTCTCTCCTTGCCTCTCTCTGTCTCTCTCTCTCTCTCCGCCTCTCTCCGTCTCTCTCCGGCGCTGTCTGTCCCTCGTCTCTCTCTGTCTCTCACTGCCTCTCTCTAACCCTCTGCCTCTCTCCGCCTCTCTCCGTCTCTCTCTGCCTCTCTCTGTCTCTCTCTGTGCCTCTCTCTGCCTCTCTCTGCCTCTCTCTGTCTCTCTCTGTCTCTCTTTGTCCATCTCTGCCTCTCTCTGTCACGCCCTCTCTCCCTCTAACTCTCGCTGTTTCTCTCTGCTTCTCTCTGTCTCTCTCTGTCTCTCTCTGTCTGTCTTGATCATTAGCTTTCTGCCGCTCTCCGTTCTCTCTGGCTCTCTTTGTTTCTCTATCTCTCTCTGTCTCTCTCTCCCTCTCTCCGTCTCTCTCTATCTGCCTCTCTCTGTCCCTCTCTGTCACCCTCTATCTCCCGCTGTTTCTCTCCATCTGTCTCTCTCTGTCTCTTTCTGTCCCTCTCTGTCTCTCTCTGTCTCTTTCTGTCCCTCTCTGTCTCTCCTTGCCTCTCTCTGTCCCCCTCTGTCTCTCTCTGTCTCTCTCTGTCTCTCTCTCTTCCTCTCTCTGTCTCTCTCTGTCTCTTTCTGTCCCTCTCTGCCTCTTTCTGTCCCTCTCTGTCTCTCCTTGCCTCTCTCTGTCTCCCTCTGTCTCTCTCTGTCTCTCTCCTCCTCTCTCCGTCTCTCTCTGTCTCTCTCTGTCTCTCTCTGTCTCTCTCCGCCTCTCTCGGTCTCTCTCCGTCTCTCTCTCTGTCTGTCTCCTTCTCTCTCTATCTGCCTCTCTCTGTCCCTCTATGTCTCTTTCTGTCGCTCTCCGTCTCTGTCTCTTTCTGTCCCTCTCTGTCTCTCCTTGCCTCTTTCTGTCACTTTCAGTGTCTCTCCGTCTCTCTCTGGCTCTCGTTGTTTCTACATCTCTCTCTGCCTTTCTCCGTTCCTCTCTTGCTCTGTTTGTATCTGTATCTCTCTCTGTCTGTCTCTGTCTCTCCTTGCCTCTCCCTGTCCCTCTCTGACTTTCTCTGTCTTTCTCGGTGTCTCTCTGTCACTCTCTGTCTCTCTCTGTCTCTCTCCGCCTCTCTCCGTCTCTCTCTGCCTCTCTCTGTCTCTCTCCGTCTCTCTCTGCCTCTCTCTGTCTCTCTCGGTCTCTCTGTGCCTCTCTGGCTCTCGTTATTTCTCTATCACTTTCTTCCTCTCTCCGTTTCTCTCTGTCTCGTTCTGTCTCTCTCTCCACCTCTCTCTCTGCCTCTCTCTGGCCTTCTCTGACTTTCTCTGTCTTTCTCGGTGTCTCTCGGTCACTCTCTGTCTCCCTCTACCTCTCGCTGTTTCTCTCTGCTTCTCTCTGTCTCTCTTTGTCTCTCTCTCTGTCTCTCTCTGCCTCTCTCTAACTCTCTGCCTCTCTCTGTCTCTCTCTGTGCCTCTCTGGCTCTCTTTATTTCTCGATCACTTTCTTCCTCTCTCCGTTCCTCTCTGTCTCGTTCTGTCCTCTCTCCACCTCTCTCTGCCTCTCTTTGGCCTTCTCTGACTTTCTCTGTCTTTCTCGGTGTCTCTCTGTCACTCTCTGTCTCCCTCTATCTCTCGCTGTTTCTCTCTATTTCTCTCTGTCTCTCTCTGTCTCTCTTTCTGTCCCTCTCTGTCTCTCCTTGCCTCTCTGTCTCCCTCTGTCTCTCGCTGTCCCTCTCTGTCTCACTCTATCTCTCGCTGTTTCTCTCTACTTCTCTCTGTCTCTCTCTCTCTCTCTTTCTGTCCCTCTCTGTCTCTCCTTGCCTCTCTGTCTCCCTCTGTCTCTCTCTGTCTCTCTCTGTCTCTCTCCGCCCCTCTCCGTCTCTCTCTGTCTCTCTCTGTCTCTCTCTGTCTCTCCCGGTCTCTGTCTCTGTCTCCCTGTCTCTCTCTACCTCTCTCTGTCGCTATCTGCCTCTCTCTGTCCCTCTCTGTCTCTTTCTGTCTCTCTCCGTCTCCGTCTCTCTCTGTCTCTCTCTGTCTCTCTCCGTCTCTCTCTGTCTGTCTTGATCATTAGCTTTCTGCCGCTCTCCGTTCTCTCTGGCTCTCTTTGTTTCTCTGTCTCTCTCTGTCACTCTCTGTCTCTCTCTCTCTGTCTCTGTCTCTCTCTGTCTCTCTCCGCCTCTCTCGGTCTCTCTCCGTCTCTCTCTCTGTCTCTCTCAGCCTCTCTCCGTCTCTCTCTGTCTCTCTTTGTCTCTCACTGCCTCACTCTGCCTCTCTCTGTCCCTCTCTGTCTGTCTCTGTCTCTCTCCATCTCACTCTGTCTCTCTTAGTCTCTCTTAATCTCTCTCTGCCTCTATCTGTCCCTCACTGTCTGTCTCTGTCTCTCTCGGTCTCTCTATCTCACTCTGTCTCTCTCTGCCTCTCTCTGTCTCTCTCTGTCTCTCCCGGTCTCTGTCTCTGTCTCCCTGTCTCACTCTACCTCTCTCTGTCTCTATCTGCCTCTCTCCGTCTCTCTCTGTCTCTCTTTGTCTCTCACTGCCTCACTCTGCCTCTCTCTGTCCCTCTCTGTCTGTCTCTGTCTCTCTCCATCTCACTCTGTCTCTCTTAGTCTCTCTTAGTCTCTCTCTGCCTCTATCTGTCCCTCACTGTCTGTCTCTGTCTCTCTCGGTCTCTCTATCTCACTCTGTCTCTCTCTGCCTCTCTCTGTCTCTCTCTGTCTCTCCCGGTCTCTGTCTCTGTCTCCCTGTCTCTCTCTACCTCTCTCTGTCTCTATCTGCCTCTCTCCGTCCCTCTCTGTCTCTTTCTGTCTCACTCCGTCTCTGTCTCTTTCTGTCCCTCTCTGTCTCTCCTTGCCTCTCCCTGTCCCTCTCTGACTTTCTCTGTCTTTCTCGGTGTCTCTCTGTCACTCTCTGTCTCTCTCTATCTCTCGCTGTTTCTCTCTACTTGTCTCTGTCTCTCTCTCTGTCTCTTTCTGTCCCTCTCACTCTCTCCTTGCCACTCTCTGTCTCCCTCCGTCTCTCTCTGCCTCTCTCTGTCTCTCTCCGTCTCTCTCTGCCTCTCTCTGTCTCTCTCCGTCTCTCTCTGTCTGTCTTGATCATTAGCTTTCTTCCGCTCTCCGTTCTCTCTGGCTCTCTTTGTTTCTCTATCTCTCTCTCTCTCTCTCTCCCTCTCTCCGTCTCTCTCTATCACCCTCTCTCTGTCCCTCTCTGTCTCACTCTATCTCTCGCTGTTTCTCTCTACTTCTCTCTGTCTCTCTCTGTCTCTCTTTCTGTCCCTCTCTGTCTCTCCTTGCCTCTCTGTCTCCCTCTGTCTCTCTCTGTCCCTCTCTGTCTCACTCTATCTCTCGCTGTTTCTCTCTACTTCTCTCTGTCTCTCTCTCTCTCTCTTTCTGTCCCTCTCTGTCTCTCCTTGCCTCTCTGTCTCCCTCTGTCTCTCTCTGTCTCTCTCTGTCTCTCTCCGCCTCTCTCTAACTCTCTGCCTCTCTCTGCCTCTCTCTGTCTCTCTCTGTCTCTCTCTGTGCCTCTCTGGCTCTTTTATTTCTCTATCGATTTCTTCCTCTCTCCGTTTCTCTCTGTCTCGTTCTGTCTCTCTCTCCACCTCTCTCTGCCTCTCGCTGGCCTTCTCTGACTTTCTCTGTCTTTCTCGGTGTCTCTCTGTCACTCTCTGTCTCCCTCTATCTCTCGCTGTTTCTCTCCATTTCTCACTAACTCTCTCTGTCTCTTTCTGTCCCTCTCTGTCTCTCTCCGTCTCTCTCTGTCTGTCCTGATCATTAGCTTTCTGCCGCTCTCCATCTCTCTCTATCTGCCTCTCTCTGTCCCTCTCTGTCTCTCTCTATCTCTCGCTGTTTCTCTCTACTTCTCTCTGTCTCTCTCTCTCTTTCTGTCTCTCTCTGTCTCTCTCTACTTCTCTCTGTCCCTCTCTGTCTCTCTCTATCTCTCGCTGTTTCTCTCTACTTCTCTCTGTCTCTCTCTATCTCTTTCTGTCCCTCTATGTCTCTCCTTGCCTCTCTCTGTCTCTCTCTGTCTCTCTCTGCCTCTCTCTAACTCTCTGCCTCTCTCTGCCTCTCTCTGTCTCTCTCTGTCTCTCTCTCTGTGCCTCTCTGGCTCTCTTTATTTCTCTATCACTTTCTTCCTCTCTCCGTTTCTCACTGTCTCGTTCTGTCTCTCTCTCCACCTCTCTCTGCCTCTCGCTGGCCTTCTCTGACTTTCTCTGTCTTTTTCGGTGTCTCTCTGTCACTCTCTGTCTCCCTCTATCTCTCGCTGTTTCTCTCTATTTCTCTCTGTCTCTCTCTCTTTCTGCCCCTCTCTGTCTCACCGTGCCTCTCTCTGTCTCTCTCTGTCTCCCTCCGTCTCTCTCTGTCTCTCTTTGTCTCTCTCTGCCTCTCTCTGTCCCGCTCTGTCTGTCTCTATCTCTCTCTGTCTCTCCCTGTCCCTCTCTGACTTTCTCTGTCTTTCTCGGTGTCTCTCTGTCACGCCCTCTCTCCCTCTACCTCTCACTGCTTCTCTCTGTCTCTCTCTCTGTCTCTCTCTGGCTCTCGTTGTTTCTCCATCTCTCTCTCCCTTTCTCCGTTCCTCTCTAGCTCTCTTTGTGTCTGTATCTCTCTCTGTCTGTCTCTGTCTCTCCTTGTCCCTCCCTGTCCCTCTCTGACTTGCTCTGTCTTTCTCGGTATCTCTCTGTCACTCTCTGTCTCTCTCTATGTCTCGCTGTTTCTCTCTACTTGTCTCTGTCTCACTCTGTCTCCTTCTGTCCCTCTCTGTCTCTCCTTGCCTCTCTGTCTCTGTCTCTCTCTGTCTCTCTCCGCCTCTCTCGGTCTCTCTCCGTCTCTCTCTCTGTCTCTCTCAGCCTCTCTCCGTCTCTCTCTCTCTGTCTCTCTTTGTCTCTCACTGCCTCACTCTGCCTCTCTCTGTCCCTCTCTGTCTCTCTCTGTCTCTCCCGGTCTCTGTCTCTACTCTCCTGTCTCTCTCTCCCTCTCTCCGTCTCTCTGTATCTGTCTCTCTCTCTATCTGTCTCTCTCTGTCTCTTTCTGTCTCTCTCCGTCTCTCTCTGTCCTTCTCTGACTTTCTCTGTCCTTCTCGGTGTCTCTCTGTTACTCTCTGTCTCCCTTTATCTCTTGCTGTTTCTCTCTACGTCTCTCTGTCTCTCTCTCCACTTCTCTCGGCCTCTCTCTGTCACTCTCTGTCTCCCTCTATCTCTCGCTGTTTCTCTCTGCTTCTCTCTGTCTCTCTCCGTCTCTGTCTCTTTCTGTCCCTCTCTGTCTCTCCTTGCCTCTTTCTGTCACTTTCAGTGTCTCTCCGTCTCTCTCTGGCTCTCGTTGTTTCTACATCTCTCTCTGCCTTTCTCCGTTCCTCTCTTGCTCTGTTTGTATCTGTATCTCTCTCTGTCTGTCTCTGTCTCTCCTTGCCTCTCCCCGTCCCTCTCTGACTTTCTCTGTCTTTCTCGGTGTCTCTCTGTCACTCTCTGTCTCTCTCTGTCTCTCTCCGCCTCTCTCCGTCTCTCTCAGCCTCTCTCTGTCTCTCTCCGTCTCTCTCTGCCTCTCTCTGTCTCTCTCGGTCTCTCTGTGCCTCTCTGGCTCTCGTTATTTCTCTATCACTTTCTTCCTCTCTCCGTTTCTCTCTGTCTCGTTCTGTCTCTCTCTCCACCTCTCTCTGCCTCTCTCTGGCCTTCTCTGACTTTCTCTGTCTTTCTCGGTGTCTCTCGGTCACTCTCTGTCTCCCTCTACCTCTCGCTGTTTCTCTCTGCTTCTCTCTGTCTCTCTTTGTCTCTCTCTCTGTCTCTCTCTGCCTCTCTCTAACTCTCTGCCTCTCTCTGTCTCTCTCTGTGCCTCTCTGGCTCTCTTTATTTCTCGATCACTTTCTTCCTCTCTCCGTTCCTCTCTGTCCCGTTCTGTCCTCTCTCCACCTCTCTCTGCCTCTCTTTGGCCTTCTCTGACTTTCTCTGTCTTTCTCGGTGTCTCTCTGTCACTCTCTGTCTCCCTCTATCTCTCGCTGTTTCTCTCTATTTCTCTCTAACTATGTCTGTCTCTTTCTATCCCTCTCTGTCTCTCCTTGCCTCTCTCTGTCTCTCTCTCTCTCTCCGCCTCTCTCCGTCTCTCTCCGGCGCTGTCTGTCCCTCGTCTCTCTCTGTCTCTCACTGCCTCTCTCTAACCCTCTGCCTCTCTCCGCCTCTCTCCGTCTCTCTCTGCCTCTCTCTGTCTCTCTCTGTGCCTCTCTCTGCCTCTCTCTGCCTCTCTCTGTCTCTCTCTGTCTCTCTTTGTCCATCTCTGCCTCTCTCTGTCACGCCCTCTCTCCCTCTAACTCTCGCTGTTTCTCTCTGCTTCTCTCTGTCTCTCTCTGTCTCTCTCTGTCTGTCTTGATCATTAGCTTTCTGCCGCTCTCCGTTCTCTCTGGCTCTCTTTGTTTCTCTATCTCTCTCTGTCTCTCTCTCCCTCTCTCCGTCTCTCTCTATCTGCCTCTCTCTGTCCCTCTCTGTCACCCTCTATCTCCCGCTGTTTCTCTCCATCTGTCTCTCTCTGTCTCTTTCTGTCCCTCTCTGTCTCTCTCTGTCTCTTTCTGTCCCTCTCTGTCTCTCCTTGCCTCTCTCTGTCCCCCTCTGTCTCTCTCTGTCTCTCTCTGTCTCTCTCTCTTCCTCTCTCTGTCTCTCTCTGTCTCTTTCTGTCCCTCTCTGCCTCTTTCTGTCCCTCTCTGTCTCTCCTTGCCTCTCTCTGTCTCCCTCTGTCTCTCTGTCTCTCTCCTCCTCTCTCCGTCTCTCTCTGTCTCTCTCTGTCTCTCTCTGTCTCTCTCCGCCTCTCTCGGTCTCTCTCCGTCTCTCTCTCTGTCTGTCTCCTTCTCTCTCTATCTGCCTCTCTCTGTCCCTCTATGTCTCTTTCTGTCGCTCTCCGTCTCTGTCTCTTTCTGTCCCTCTCTGTCTCTCCTTGCCTCTTTCTGTCACTTTCAGTGTCTCTCCGTCTCTCTCTGGCTCTCGTTGTTTCTACATCTCTCTCTGCCTTTCTCCGTTCCTCTCTTGCTCTGTTTGTATCTGTATCTCTCTCTGTCTGTCTCTGTCTCTCCTTGCCTCTCCCTGTCCCTCTCTGACTTTCTCTGTCTTTCTCGGTGTCTCTCTGTCACTCTCTGTCTCTCTCTGTCTCTCTCCGCCTCTCTCCGTCTCTCTCTGCCTCTCTCTGTCTCTCTCCGTCTCTCTCTGCCTCTCTCTGTCTCTCTCGGTCTCTCTGTGCCTCTCTGGCTCTCGTTATTTCTCTATCACTTTCTTCCTCTCTCCGTTTCTCTCTGTCTCGTTCTGTCTCTCTCTCCACCTCTCTCTCTGCCTCTCTCTGGCCTTCTCTGACTTTCTCTGTCTTTCTCGGTGTCTCTCGGTCACTCTCTGTCTCCCTCTACCTCTCGCTGTTTCTCTCTGCTTCTCTCTGTCTCTCTTTGTCTCTCTCTCTGTCTCTCTCTGCCTCTCTCTAACTCTCTGCCTCTCTCTGTCTCTCTCTGTGCCTCTCTGGCTCTCTTTATTTCTCGATCACTTTCTTCCTCTCTCCGTTCCTCTCTGTCTCGTTCTGTCCTCTCTCCACCTCTCTCTGCCTCTCTTTGGCCTTCTCTGACTTTCTCTGTCTTTCTCGGTGTCTCTCTGTCACTCTCTGTCTCCCTCTATCTCTCGCTGTTTCTCTCTATTTCTCTCTGTCTCTCTCTGTCTCTCTTTCTGTCCCTCTCTGTCTCTCCTTGCCTCTCTGTCTCCCTCTGTCTCTCGCTGTCCCTCTCTGTCTCACTCTATCTCTCGCTGTTTCTCTCTACTTCTCTCTGTCTCTCTCTCTCTCTCTTTCTGTCCCTCTCTGTCTCCCTCTGTCTCTCTCTGTCTCTCTCTGTCTCTCTCCGCCCCTCTCCGTCTCTCTCTGTCTCTCTCTGTCTCTCTCTGTCTCTCCCGGTCTCTGTCTCTGTCTCCCTGTCTCTCTCTACCTCTCTCTGTCGCTATCTGCCTCTCTCTGTCCCTCTCTGTCTCTTTCTGTCTCTCTCCGTCTCCGTCTCTCTCTGTCTCTCTCTGTCTCTCTCCGTCTCTCTCTGTCTGTCTTGATCATTAGCTTTCTGCCGCTCTCCGTTCTCTCTGGCTCTCTTTGTTTCTCTGTCTCTCTCTGTCACTCTCTGTCTCTCTCTCTCTGTCTCTGTCTCTCTCTGTCTCTCTCCGCCTCTCTCGGTCTCTCTCCGTCTCTCTCTCTGTCTGTCTCCTTCTCTCTCTATCTGCCTCTCTCTGTCCCTCTATGTCTCTTTCTGTCTCTCTCCGTCTCTGTCTCTTTCTGTCCCTCTCTGTCTCTCCTTGCCTCTCTCTGTCTGTCTCTGTCTCTCTCTCTTTCTGTCCCTCTCTGTCTCTCCTTGCCTCTCTCTGTCTCCCTCTGTCTCTCTCTGTCTCTCTCCGTCTCTCTCTGTCTCTCTCGGTCTCCCTCTGTCTCTCTCTCCCTCTCTCCGTCTCTCTCTATCTGCCTCTCTCTGTCCCTCTCTGTCTCTCTCTATCTCTCGCTGTTTATCTCTACTTCTCTCTGTCTCGCTCTATCTCTTTCTGTCCTTCTCTGTCTCTCCTTGCCTCTCTCTGTCTCTGTCTGTCTCTCTCTGTCTCTCTCTGTCTCTCTCCGCCTCTCTCCGTCTCTCTCTGTCTCTCTCTGTCTCTCTCCATCTCTCTCTGTCTCTCTCTCTCTCTGTCTGTCTCCGTCTCTGTCTATCTCTCGCTGTTTCTCGCTACTTCTCTCTGTCTCTCTCTGTCTCTCTCTGTCTCCGTCTCTGTCTATCTCTCGCTGTTTCTCTCTACTTCTCTCTGTCTCTCTCTCTCTCTTTCTGTCCCTCTCTTTCTCTCTCTATCTCTCGCTGTTTCTCTCCACTTGTCTCTGTCTCTCTCTGTCTCTTTCTGTCTCTCTCTGTCTCTCTCTGTCTCTCTCTGTCTCTTTTTGTCCCTCTCACTCTCTCCTTGCCACTCTCTGTCTCTCTCTGTCTCTCTCTGTCTCTCTCTGTCTCTTTTTGTCCCTCTCACTCTCTCCTTGCCACTCTCTGTCTCCCTCTGTCTCTCTCTCTGTCTCTCTCTCTGTCTCTCTCCGCCTCTCTCCGTCTCTCGCTGCCTCTCTCTGTCTCTCTCCGTCCCTCTCTGTCTGTCTTGATCATTAGCTTTCTGCCGCTCTCCGTTCTCTCTGTCTCCCTCTGTCTCT
Organism: Diachasmimorpha longicaudata; assembly: GCF_034640455.1. Classification (NCBI taxonomy): domain Eukaryota; kingdom Metazoa; phylum Arthropoda; class Insecta; order Hymenoptera; family Braconidae; genus Diachasmimorpha; species Diachasmimorpha longicaudata. Next base: position 775,003 of record NW_026973898.1, read on the forward strand.
CTCTGTCTCTCTCAGCCTCTCTCCGTCTCTCTCTATCTCTCTCTGTCTCTCCCTGCCTCTCTCTGTCTCTCTTTCTCTCTCTCTTTCTCTCTCTCTGCCTCGTTCTGTCTCTATCTGCCTCTCTCTGTCTCTCGCTACTTCTCTCTGTCCCTCTCTGTCTCTCTCGGTCTCCCTCTGTCTCTCTCTCCCTCTCTCCGTCTCTCTCTATCTGCCTCTCTCTGTCCCTCTCTGTCTCTCTCTATCTCTCCCTGTTTCTCTCTACTTCTCTCTGTCTCTCTCTGTTTCTCCCGGTCTCTGTCTCTACCCTCCTGTCTCTCTCTCCCTCTCTCCGTCTCTCTCTATCTGTCTCTCTCTGTCTCTTTCTGTCTATCTCAGTCTCTCTCTGTCCCTCTCTGACTTTCTCTGTCTTTCTCGGTGTCTCTCTGTCACTCTATGTCCCTCTCTATCTCTCGCTGTTTCTCTCTACTTGTCTCTGTCTCTCTCTGTCTCTTTCTGTCCCTCTCTGTCTCTCTCTGTCTCTTCCTGTCCCTCTCTGTCTCTCCTTGCCTCTCTCTGTCTCCCTCTGTCTCTCTCTGTATTCCGCCTCTCTCCGTCTCTCTCTGTCTCTCTCTCCCTCTCTCCGTCTCTCTCTATCTGCCCCTCTCTGTCCCTCTCTATCTCTCTCTATCTCTCGCTGTTTCTCTCTACTTTTCTCTGTCTCTCTCTGTCTCTCTCTGTCTCTCTCTGCCTCTCTCTGTCTCTCTTTCTCTCTCTCTGCCTCTCTCTCCCTCTATCTGCCTCTCTCTGTCTCTCTCTGTCTCTTTCTGTCCCTCTCTGTCTCTTTCTGTCCCTCTCTGTCTCTCCTTGCCTCTCTCTCTCTTTCTCTGTCTCTCTCTGTCTCTCTCCGCCTCTCTCGGTCTCTCTCCGTCTCTCTCTCAGCCTCTCTCTGTCTCTCCCTGCCTCTCTCTGTCTCTCTTTGTCTCTCACTGCCTCACTCTGCCTCTCTCTGTCCCTCTCTGTCTGTCTCTGTCTCTCTCCATCTCACTCTGTCTCTCTTAGTCTCTCTTAGTCTCTCTCTGCCTCTCTCTGCCTCTATCTGTCCCTCACTGTCTGTCTCTGTCTCTTTCGGTCTCTCTATCTCACTCTGTCTCTCTCTGCCTCTCTCTGTCTCTCTCTGTCTCTCCCGGTCTCTCTCCATCTCACTCTGTCTCTCTTAGTCTCTCTTAATCTCTCTCTGCCTCTCTCTGCCTCTATCTGTCCCTCACTGTCTGTCTCTGTCTCTCTCGGTCTCTCTCTGTCTATCTCTGTCTCGCTCTGTCCCTCTCTGACTTTATCTGTCTTTCTCGGTGTCCCTCTGTCACTCTCTGTCTCTCTCTATCTCTCGCTGTTTCTCTTCACTTGTCTCTGTCTCTCTCTGTCTCTTTCTGTCCCTCTCTGTCTCTCTCCGTCTCTCTCTGTCTCTCTCTCTGCCTCTCTCTAACTCTCTGCCTCTCTCTGTCCCTCTATGTCTCTTTCTGTCTCTCTCCGTCTCTGTCTCTTTCTGTCCCTCTCTGTCTCTCCTTGCCTCTCTCTCTCTTTCTCTGTCTCTCTCCGCCTCTCTCGGTCTCTCTCCGTCTCTCTCAGCCTCTCTCTGTCTCTCCCTGCCTCTCTCTGTCTCTCTCTGTCTCTTTCTGTCCCTCTCTGTCTCTCTCTGTCTCTTTCTGTCCCTCTCACTCTCTCCTTGCCACTCTCTGTCTCCCTCCGTCTCTCTCTGCCTCTCTCTGTCTCCCTCCGTCTCTCTTTGCCTCTCTCTGTCTCTCTCCGTCTCTCTCTGCCTCTCTCTGTCTCTCTCCGTCTCTCTCTGTCTGTCTTGATCATTAGCTTTCTGCCGCTCTCCGTTCTCTCTGGCTCTCTTTGTTTCTCTATCTCTCTCTGTCTCTCTCTCCCGCTCTCCGTCTCTCTCTATCACCCTCTCGCTGTCCCTCTCTGTCTCACTCTATCTCTCGCTGTTTCTCTCTACTTCTCTCTGTCTCTCTCTCTGTCTCTCTCTGTCTCTCTCCGCCCCTCTCCGTCTCTCTCTGTCTCTCTCTGTCTCTGTCTGTCTCTCCCGGTCTCTGTCTCTGTCTCCCTGTCTCTCTCTACCTCTCTCTGTCGCTATCTGCCTCTCTCTGTCCCTCTCTGTCTCTTTCTGTCTCTCTCCGTCTCTGTCTCTTTCTGTCCCTCTCTGTCTCTCCTTGCCTCTCTGTCTCCCTCTGTCTCTCTCTGTCCCTCTCTGTCTCACTCTATCTCTCGCTGTTTCTCTCTACTTCTCTCTGGCTCTCTCTCTCTCTCTTTCTGTCCCTCTCTGTCTCTCCTTGCCTCTCTGTCTCCCTCTGTCTCTCTCTGTCTCTCTCTGTCTCTCTCCGCCCCTCTCCGTCTCTCTCTGTCTCTCTCTGTCTCTCTCTGTCTCTCCCGGTCTCTGTCTCTGTCTCCCTGTCTCTCTCTCCCTCTCTCCGTCTCTCTCTATCTGTCTCTCTCTCTATCTGCCTCTCTCTGTCCCTCTCTGTCTCTCTCTATCTCTCGCTGTTTATCTCTACTTCTCTCTGTCTCGCTCTATCTCTTTCTGTCCTTCTCTGTCTCTCCTTGCCTCTCTCTGTCTCTGTCTGTCTCTCTCTGTCTCTCTCTGTCTCTCTCCGCCTCTCTCCGTCTCTCTCTGTCTCTCTCTGTCTCCCTCCATCTCTCTCTGTCTGTCTCCGTCTCTGTCTATCTCTCGCTGTTTCTCGCTACTTCTCTCTGTCTCTCTCTGTCTCTCTCTGTCTCTCTCCATCTCTCTCTGTCTCTCTCTCTCTCTGTCTGTCTCCGTCTCTGTCTATCTCTCGCTGTTTCTCTCTACTTCTCTCTGTCTCTCTCTCTCTCTCTTTCTGTCCCTCTCTTTCTCTCTCTATCTCTCGCTGTTTCTCTCCACTTGTCTCTGTCTCTCTCTGTCTCTTTCTGTCTCTCTCTGTCTCTCTCTGTCTCTCTCTGTCTCTTTTTGTCCCTCTCACTCTCTCCTTGCCACTCTCTGTCTCTCTCTGTCTCTCTCTGTCTCTTTTTGTCCCTCTCACTCTCTCCTTGCCACTCTCTGTCTCCCTCTGTCTCTCTCTGTCTCTCTCCGCCTCTCTCCGTCTCTCGCTGCCTCTCTCTGTCTCTCTCCGTCCCTCTCTGTCTGTCTTGATCATTAGCTTTCTGCCGCTCTCCGTTCTCTCTGTCTCCCTCTGTCTCTCTCTGTCTCTCTCAGCCTCTCTCCGTCTCTCTCTGTCTCTCTCTGTCTCTCCCTGCCTCTCTCTGTCTCTCTTTCTCTCTCTCTTTCTCTCTCTCTGCCTCGTTCTGTCTCTATCTGCCTCTCTCTGTCTCTCGCTACTTCTCTCTGTCCCTCTCTGTCTCTCTCGGTCTCCCTCTGTGTCTCTCTCCCTCTCTCCGTCTCTCTCTATCTGCCTCTCTCTGTCCCTCTCTGTCTCTCTCTATCTCTCCCTGTTTCTCTCTACTTCTCTCTGTCTCTCTCTGTTTCTCCCGGTCTCTGTCTCTACCCTCCTGTCTCTCTCTCCCTCTCTCCGTCTCTCTCTATCTGTCTCTCTCTGTCTCTTTCTGTCTATCTCAGTCTCTCTCTGTCCCTCTCTGACTTTCTCTGTCTTTCTCGGTGTCTCTCTGTCACTCTCTGTCCCTCTCTATCTCTCGCTGTTTCTCTCTACTTGTCTCTGTCTCTCTCTATCTCTTTCTGTCCCTCTATGTCTCTCCTTGCCTCTCTCTGTCTCTCTCTGTCTCTCTCTGCCTCTCTCTAACTCTCTGCCTCTCTCTGCCTCTCTCTGTCTCTCTCTGTCTCTCTCTCTGTGCCTCTCTGGCTCTCTTTATTTCTCTATCACTTTCTTCCTCTCTCCGTTTCTCACTGTCTCGTTCTGTCTCTCTCTCCACCTCTCTCTGCCTCTCGCTGGCCTTCTCTGACTTTCTCTGTCTTTTTCGGTGTCTCTCTGTCACTCTCTGTCTCCCTCTATCTCTCGCTGTTTCTCTCTATTTCTCTCTGTCTCTTTCTCTTTCTGCCCCTCTCTGTCTCACCTTGCCTCTCTCTGTCTCTCTCTGTCTCCCTCCGTCTCTCTCTGTCTCTCTTTGTCTCTCTCTGCCTCTCTCTGTCCCGCTCTGTCTGTCTCTATCTCTCTCTGTCTCTCCCTGTCCCTCTCTGACTTTCTCTGTCTTTCTCGGTGTCTCTCTGTCACGCCCTCTCTCCCTCTACCTCTCACTGCTTCTCTCTGTCTCTCTCTCTGTCTCTCTCTGGCTCTCGTTGTTTCTCCATCTCTCTCTCCCTTTCTCCGTTCCTCTCTAGCTCTCTTTGTGTCTGTATCTCTCTCTGTCTGTCTCTGTCTCTCCTTGTCCCTCCCTGTCCCTCTCTGACTTGCTCTGTCTTTCTCGGTATCTCTCTGTCACTCTCTGTCTCTCTCTATCTCTCGCTGTTTCTCTCTACTTGTCTCTGTCTCACTCTGTCTCCTTCTGTCCCTCTCTGTCTCTCCTTGCCTCTCTGTCTCTGTCTCTCTCTGTCTCTCTCCGCCTCTCTCGGTCTCTCTCCGTCTCTCTCTCTGTCTCTCTCAGCCTCTCTCCGTCTCTCTCTGTCTCTCTTTGTCTCTCACTGCCTCACTCTGCCTCTCTCTGTCCCTCTCTGTCTGTCTCTGTCTCTCTCCATCTCACTCTGTCTCTCTTAGTCTCTCTTAATCTCTCTCTGCCTCTATCTGTCCCTCACTGTCTGTCTCTGTCTCTCTCGGTCTCTCTATCTCACTCTGTCTCTCTCTGCCTCTCTCTGTCTCTCTCTGTCTCTCCCGGTCTCTGTCTCTGTCTCCCTGTCTCACTCTACCTCTCTCTGTCTCTATCTGCCTCTCTCCGTCCCTCTCTGTCTCTTTCTGTCTCTCTCCGTCTCTGTCTCTTTCTGTCCCTCTCTGTCTCTCCTTGCCTCTCCCTGTCCCTCTCTGACTTTCTCTGTCTTTCTCGGTGTCTCTCTGTCACTCTCTGTCTCTCTCTATCTCTCCCTGTTTCTCTCTACTTCTCTCTGTCTCTCTCTGTCTCTCCCGGTCTCTGTCTCTACCCTCCTGTCTCTCTCTCCCTCTCTCCGTCTCTCTCTATCTGTCTCTCTCTCTATCTGTCTCTCTCTGTCTCTTTCTGTCTATCTCTGTCTCGCTCTGTCCCTCTCTGACTTTATCTGTCTTTCTCGGTGTCCCTCTGTCACTCTCTGTCTCTCTCTATCTCTCGCTGTTTTTCTCTACTTCTCTCTGTCTCTCTCTCTCTCTCTCTTTCTGTCCCTCTCTGTCTCTCCTTGCCTCTCTCTGTCTCCCTCTGTCTCTCTCTGTCTCTCTCTGTCTCTCTCCGCCTCTCTCCGTCTCTCTCTGTCTCTCTCTGTCTCTCTCTGTCTCTCTATCTGCCTCCCTCTGTCCCTCTCTGTCACCCTCTATCTCCCACTGTTTCTCTCCATCTGTCTCTGTCTCTCTCTGTCTCTTTCTGTCCCTCTCTGTCTCTCTCCGTCTCTTTCTGTCCCTCTCTGTCTCTCCTTGCCTCTCCCTGTCCCTCTCTGACTTTCTCTGTCTTTTTCGGTGTCTCTCTGTCACTCTCTGTCTCTCTCTATCTCTCGCTGTTTCTCTTCACTTGTCTCTGTCTCTCTCTGTCTCTTTCTGTCCCTCTCTGTCTCTCCTTGCCACTCTCTGTCGCCCTCTGTCTCTCTCTGTCTCTCTCTGTCTCTCTCCGCCTCTCTCCGTCTCTCTCTGTCTCTCTCTGTCTCTCTCCGTCTCTCTCTGTCTCTCTCTCTCTCTGTCTGTCTCCGTCTCTGTCTATCTGCCTCTCTCTGTCCCTCTCTGTCCCGCCTTGACTTTCTCTGTCTTTCTCGGTGTCTCTCTGTCACTCTCTGTCTCTCTCCATCTCTCGCTGTTTCTCTCTACTTCTCTCTGTCTCTCTCTCTCTCTTTCTGTCCCTCTCTGTTTCTCCTTGCCTCTCTCTGTCTCCCTCTGTCTCTCTCTGTCTCTCTCCGCCTCTCTCCGTCTCTCTCTGTCTCTCTCTGTCTCTCTCTGTCTCTCTCTGTCTCTCTCTGTCTCTCTCCGCCTCTCTCCGTCTCTCTCTGCCTCTCCCTGTCTCTCTCTGTCTCTCCCTGCCTCTCTCTAACTCTCTGCCTCTCTCTGTCTCCCTCTGTCTCTCTCCGTCTCTCTCTGTCCTTCTCTGTCTCTGTCCGTCTCTGTCTCTTTCTGTCTCTCTCCGTCTCTGTCCCTTTCTGTCTCTCTCTGTCTCTCTCTGTCTCTCTCTCTGTCTCCCTCTGTCTCTCTCTGTCTCTCTCCGCCTCTCTCCGTCTCTCTCTGTCTCTCTCTGTCTCTCTCTGTCTCTCTCTGCCTCTCTCTAACCCTCTGCCTCTCCCTGCCTCTCTCTGTCTCTCTTTCTCTCTCTCTGCCTCTTTCTGCCTCTATCTGCCTCTCTCTGTCTCTCTCTACTTCTCTCTGTCCCTCTCTGTCTCTCTCTATCTCTCGCTGTTTCTCTCTACTTCTCTCTGTCTCTCTATCTCTTTCTGTCCCTCTATGTCTCTCCTTGCCTCTTTCTGTCCCTCTCTGTCTCTCCTTGCCTCTTTCTGTCACTTTCAGCGTCTCTCCGTCTCTCTCTGGCTCTCGTTGTTTCTACATCTCTCTCTGCCTTTCTCCGTTCCTCTCTTGCTCTGTTTGTATCTGTATCTCTCTCTGTCTGTCTCTGTCTCTCCTAGCCTCTCCCTGTCCCTCTCTGACTTTGTCTGTCTTTCTCGGTGTCTCTCTGTCACTCTCTGTCTCTCTCTATCTCTCGCTGTTTCTCTCTACTTCTCTCTGTCTCTCTCTCTCTTTCTGTCCCTCTCTGTCTCTCCTTGCCTCTCTCTGTCTCTCTTTGTCTCTCTCTGTCTCTCCCTGCCTCTCTCTGTCTCTCTTTCTCTCTCTCTGCCTCTTCCTGCCTCTATCTGCCTCTCTCTGTCTCTCTCTACTTCTCACTGTCCCTCTCTGTCTCTCTCTATCTCTCGCTGTTTCTCTCTACTTCTCTCTGTCTCTCTCTATCTCTTTCTGTCCCTCTATGTCTCTCCTTGCCTCTCTCTGTCTCTCTCTGTCTCTCTCTGCCTCTCTCTGCCTCTCTCTGTCTCTCTCTGTCTCTCTCTGTGCCTCTCTGGCTCTCTTTATTTCTCTATCACTTTCTTCCTCTCTCCGTTTCTCACTGTCTCGTTCTGTTTCTCTCTCCACCTCTCTCTGCCTCTCGCTGGCCTTCTCTGACTTTCTCTGTCTTTTTCGGTGTCTCTCTGTCACTCTCTGTCTCCCTCTATCTCTCGCTGTTTCTCTCTATTTCTCTCTGTCTCTCTCTCTTTCTGCCCCTCTCTGTCTCACCTTGCCTCACTCTGTCTCTCTCTGTCTCCCTCCGTCTCTCTCTGTCTCTCTTTGTCTCTCTCTGCCTCTCTCTGTCCCGCTCTGTCTGTCTCTATCTCTCTCTGTCTCTCCCTGTCCCTCTCTGACTTTCTCTGTCTTTCTCGGTGTCTCTCCGTCACGCCCTCTCTCCCTCTACCTCTCACTGCTTCTCTCTGTCTCTCTCTCTGTCTCTCTCTGGCTCTCGTTTTTTCTCCATCTCTCTCTCCCTTTCTCCGTTCCTCTCTAGCTCTCTTTGTGTCTGTATCTCTCTCTGTCTGTCTCTGTCTCTCCTTGTCCCTCCCTGTCTCTCTCTGACTTGCTCTGTCTTTCTCGGTATCTCTCTGTCACTCTCTGTCTCTCTCTATCTCTCGCTGTTTCTCTCTACTTGTCTCTGTCTCACTCCGTCTCTTTCTGTCCCTCTCTGTCTCTCCTTGCCTCTCTGTCTCTCTCCGCCTCTCTCGGTCTCTCTCCATCTCTCTCTCTGTCTCTCTCAGCCTCTCTCCGTCTCTCTCTGTCTCTCTTTGTCTCTCACTGCCTCACTCTGCCTCTCTCTGTCCCTCTCTGTCTCTTTCTGTCTCTCCCGGTCTCTGTCTCTACCCTCCTGTCTCTCTCTCCCTCACTCCGTCTCTCTGTATCTGTCTCTCTCTCTATCTGTCTCCCTCTGTCTCTTTCTGTCTCTCTCCGTCTCTCTCTGTCCTTTTCTGACTTTCTCTGTCCTTCTCGGTGTCTCTCTGTTACTCTCTGTCTCCCTCTATCTCTCGCTGTTTCTCTCTAGGTCTCTCTGTCTCTCTCCGTCTCGTTCTGTCTCTCTCTCCACTTCTCTCGGCCTCTCTCTGTCTCTCTCTGTCTTTCTCCGTCTCTCTCTGTCTGTCTTGATCATTAGCTTTCTGCCGCTCTCCGTCTCTCTCTATCTGCTTCTCTCTGTCCCTCTATCTGTCTCTCTCTATCTCTCGCTGTTTCTCTCCACTTCTCTCTGTCTCTCTCTCTCTCTCTTTCTGTCCCTCTCTGTCTCTCCTTGCCTCTCTCTGTCTCTCTCTGTCTCTCTCTGTTTCTCCCCGCCTCTCTCTGTCTCTCCCTGCCTCTCTCTCTCTCTTTCTCTCTCTCTTTCTCTCTCTCTTTCTTTCTCTGCCTCTTTCTGCCTCTATCTGCCTCTATCTGCCTCTCTCTGTCTCTCTCTGTCTCTCTCCGCCTCTCTCCGTCTCTCTCTGTCTCTCTCTGTCTCTCTCCGTCTCTCTCTGTCTGTCTTGATCATTAGCTTTCTGCCGCTCTCCGTTCTCTCTGGCTCTCTTTGTTTCTCTGTCTCTCTCTGTCACTCTCTGTCTCTCTCTCTCTGTCTCTGTCTCTCTCTGTCTCTCTCCGCCTCTCTCTGTCTCTCTCCGTCTCTCTCTGTCTGTCTTGATCATTAGCTTTCTGCCGCTCTCCGTTCTCTCTGGCTCTCTTTGTTTCTCTATCACTTTCTTCCTCTCTCCGTTTCTCTCTGTCTCATTCTGTCTCTCTCTCCACCTCTCTCTGCCTCTCTCTGGCCTTCTCTGACTTTCTCTGTCTTTCTCGGTGTCTCTCTGTCACTCTCTGTCACCCTCTATCTCTCGCTGTTTCTCTCTATTTCTCTCTGTCTCTCTCTCTCTCTCTCTTTCTGTCCCTCTCTGTCTCTCCTTGCCTCTCTCTGTCTCCCTCTGTCTCTCTCTGTCTCTCTCCGTCTCTCTCTGTCTCTCTCGGTCTCCCTCTGTCTCTCTCTCCCTCTCTCCATCTCTCTCTGTCTCTCTCTGTCTCTCCCTGCCTCTCTCTGTCTCTCTTTCTCTCTCTCTTTCTCTCTCTCTGCCTCGTTCTGTCTCTATCTGCCTCTCTCTGTCTCTCGCTACTTCTCTCTGTCCCTCTCTGTCTCTCTCTGTCTCTCTCCGTCTCTCTCTGTCTCTCTCCGTCTCTCTCTGTCTGTCTTGAGCATTAGCTTTCTGCCGCTCTCCGTTCTCTCTGGCTCTCTTTGTTTCTCTATCACTTTCTTCCTGTCTCCGTTTCTCTCTGTCTCGTTCTGTCTCTCTCTCCACCTCTCTCTGCCTCTCTCTGGCCTTCTCTGACTTTCTCTGTCTTTCTCGGTGTCTCTCTGTCACTCTCTGTCTCCCTCTAACTCTCGCTGTTTCTCTCTATTTCTCTCTCTCTCTTTCTGTCCCTCTCTGTCTCTCCTTGCCTCTCTCTATCTCCCTCTGTCTCTCTCTGTCTCTCTCTGTCTCTATCTGTCTCTCTCTGTCTCCCTCTGTCTCTCTCTGTCTCTCTCTGTCTCTCTCTCCCTCTCGCCGTCTCTCTCTATCTGCCTCTCTCTGTCCCTCTCTGTCTCTCTCTATCTCTCCCTGTTTCTCTCTACTTCTCTCTGTCTCTCTCTGTTTCTCCCGGTCTCTGTCTCTACCCTCCTGTCTCTCTCTCCCTCTCTCCGTCTCTCTCTATCTGTCTCTCTCTGTTTCTCCCGGTCTCTGTCTCTACCCTCCTGTCTCTCTCTCCCTCTCTCCGTCTCTCTCTATCTGTCTCTCTCTCTATCTGTCTCTCTCTGTCTCTTTCTGTCTATCTCAGTCTCTCTCTGTCCCTCTCTGACTTTCTCTGTCTTTCTCGGTGTCTCTCTGTCACTCTCTGTCTCTCCCTATCTCTCGCTGTTTCTCTCTACTT
>NW_026973898.1:792500-797500 GCF_034640455.1 Diachasmimorpha longicaudata
CCTCTCTCTCTCTCTTTCTCTCTCTCTTTCTCTCTCTCTTTCTTTCTCTGCCTCTTTCTGCCTCTATCTGCCTCTATCTGCCTCTCTCTCTCTCTTTCTCTCTCTGCCTCTCTGTCTCTCTCCGCCTCTCTCCGTCTCTCTCTGTCTCTCTCTGTCTCTCTCCGTCTCTCTCTGTCTGTCTTGATCATTAGCTTTCTGCCGCTCTCCGTTCTCTCTGGCTCTCTTTGTTTCTCTGTCTCTCTCTGTCACTCTCTGTCTCTCTCTCTCTGTCTCTGTCTCTCTCTGTCTCTCTCCGCCTCTCGCTGTCTCTCTCCGTCTCTCTCTGTCTGTCTTGATCATTAGCTTTCTGCCGCTCTCCGTTCTCTCTGGCTCTCTTTGTTTCTCTATCACTTTCTTCCTCTCTCCGTTTCTCTCTGTCTCATTCTGTCTCTCTCTCCACCTCTCTCTGCCTCTCTCTGGCCTTCTCTGACTTTCTCTGTCTTTCTCGGTGTCTCTCTGTCACTCTCTGTCACCCTCTATCTCTCGCTGTTTCTCTCTATTTCTCTCTGTCTCTCTCTCTCTCTCTCTTTCTGTCCCTCTCTGTCTCTCCTTGCCTCTCTCTGTCTCCCTCTGTCTCTCTCTGTCTCTCTCCGTCTCTCTCTGTCTCTCTCGGTCTCCCTCTGTCTCTCTCTCCCTCTCTCCATCTCTCTCTGTCTCTCTCTCTCTCTCTCTGTCTGTCTCCGTCTCTGTCTATCTCTCGCTGTTTCTCTCTACTTCTCTCTGTCTCTCTCTCTCTCTTTCTGTCCCTCTCTGTCTCTCTCTATCTCTCGCTGTTTCTCTCCACTTGTCTCTGTCTCTCTCTGTCTCTCTCTGTCTCTTTCTGTCCCTCTCACTCTCTCCTTGCCACTCTCTGTCTCCCTCTGTCTCTCTCTGTCTCTCTCCGCCTCTCTCCGTCTCTCGCTGCCTCTCTCCGTCTCTCTCCGTCCCTCTCTGTCTGTCTTGATCATTAGCTTTCTGCCGCTCTCCGTTCTCTCTGTCTCCCTCTGTCTCTCTCTGTCTCTCTCTGTCTCTCTCAGCCTCTCTCCGTCTCTCTCTGTCTCTCTCTGTCTCTCCCTGCCTCTCTCTGTCTCTCTTTCTCTCTCTCTTTCTCTCTCTCTGCCTCGTTCTGTCTCTATCTGCCTCTCTCTGTCTCTCGCTACTTGTCTGTCCCCCTCTGTCTCTCTCTGTCTCTCTCCGTCTCTCTCTGTCTCTCTCCGTCTCTCTCTGTCTGTCTTGAGCATTAGCTTTCTGCCGCTCTCCGTTCTCTCTGGCTCTCTTTGTTTCTCTATCACTTTCTTCCTCTCTCCGTTTCTCTCTGTCTCGTTCTGTCTCTCTCTCCACCTCTCTCTGCCTCTCTCTGGCCTTCTCTGACTTTCTCTGTCTTTCTCGGTGTCTCTCTGTCACTCTCTGTCTCCCTCTAACTCTCGCTGTTTCTCTCTATTTCTCTCTCTCTCTTTCTGTCCCTCTCTGTCTCTCCTTGCCTCTCTCTATCTCCCTCTGTCTCTCTCTGTCTCTCTCCGCCTCTCTCCGTCTCTCTCTGTCTCTCTCTGGCTCTCTCCGTCTCTCTCTGTCTCTCTCCGTCTCTGTCTCTTTCTGTCTCTCTCCGTCTCTGTCCCTCTCTGTCTCTCCTTGCCTCTCTCTGTCTCTCTCTGTCTGTCCCTGCCTCTCTCTAACTCTCTGTCTCTCTCTGTCTCTCTCTGTCTCTATCTGTCTCTCTCTGTCTCCCTCTGTCTCTCTCTGTCTCTCTCTGTCTCTCTCTCCCTCTCGCCGTCACTCTCTATCTGCCTCTCTCTGTCCCTCTCTGTCTCTCTCTATCTCTCCCTGTTTCTCTCTACTTCTCTCTGTCTCTCTCTGTTTCTCCCGGTCTCTGTCTCTACCCTCCTGTCTCTCTCTCCCTCTCTCCGTCTCTCTCTATCTGTCTCTCTCTGTCTCTTTCTGTCTATCTCAGTCTCTCTCTGTCCCTCTCTGACTTTCTCTGTCTTTCTCGGTGTCTCTCTGTCACTCTCTGTCTCTCCCTATCTCTCGCTGTTTCTCTCTACTTGTCTCTGTCTCTCTCTGTCTCTTTCTGTCCCTCTCTGTCTCTCTCCGTCTCTCTCTGTCTCTCTCTCTCTCTCTGTCTTTCTCCGTCTCTCTCTGTCTGTCTTGATCATTAGCTTTCTGCCGCTCTCCGTCTCTCTCTATCTGCTTCTCTCTGTCCCTCTATCTGTCTCTCTCTATCTCTCGCTGTTTCTCTCCACTTCTCTCTGTCTCTCTCTCTCTCTTTCTGTCCCTCTCTGTCTCTCCTTGCCTCTCTCTGTCTCTCTCTGTCTCTCTCTGTTTCTCCCCGCCTCTCTCTGTCACTCCCTGCCTCTCTCTCTCTCTTTCTCTCTCTCTTTCTCTCTCTCTTTCTTTCTCTGCCTCTTTCTGCCTCTATCTGCCTCTATCTGCCTCTCTCTGTCTCTCTCTGTCTCTCTCCGCCTCTCTCCGTCTCTCTCTGTCTCTCTCTGTCTCTCTCCGTCTCTCTCTGTCTGTCTTGATCATTAGCTTTCTGCCGCTCTCCGTTCTCTCTGGCTCTCTTTGTTTCTCTGTCTCTCTCTGTCACTCTCTGTCTCTCTCTCTCTGTCTCTGTCTCTCTCTGTCTCTCTCCGCCTCTCTCTGTCTCTCTCCGTCTCTCTCTGTCTGTCTTGATCATTAGCTTTCTGCCGCTCTCCGTTCTCTCTGGCTCTCTTTGTTTCTCTATCACTTTCTTCCTCTCTCCGTTTCTCTCTGTCTCATTCTGTCTCTCTCTCCACCTCTCTCTGCCTCTCTCTGGCCTTCTCTGACTTTCTCTGTCTTTCTCGGTGTCTCTCTGTCACTCTCTGTCACCCTCTATCTCTCGCTGTTTCTCTCTATTTCTCTCTGTCTCTCTCTCTCTCTCTCTCTTTCTGTCCCTCTCTGTCTCTCATTGCGTCTCTCTGTCTCCCTCTGTCTCTCTCTGTCTCTCTCCGTCTCTCTCTGTCTCTCTCGGTCTCCCTCTCCCTCTCTCCGTCTCTCTCTATCTGCCTCTCTCTGTCCCTCTCTGTCTCTCTCTATCTCTCGCTGTTTCTCTCTACTTCTCTCTGTCTCGCTCTATCTCTTTCTGTCCTTCTCTGTCTCTCCTTGCCTCTCTCTGTCTCTGTCTGTCTCTCTCTGTCTCTCTCTGTCTCTCTCTGTCTCTCTCTATCTCTCTCTGTCTCTCTCTCTCTCTCTGTATGTCTCCGTCTCTGTCTATCTCTCGCTGTTTCTCTCTACTTCTCTCTGTCTCTCTCTCTCTCTTTCTGTCCCTCTCTGTCTCTCTCTGTCTCTCTCCATCTCTCTCTGTCTCTCTCTCTCTCTGTCTGTCTCCGTCTCTGTCTATCTCTCGCGGTTTCTCGCTACTTCTCTCTGTCTCTCTCTGTCCCTCTCTGTCTCTCTCTGTCTCTCTCCGTCTCTCTCTGTCTCTCTCCGTCTCTCTCTGTCTGTCTTGATCATTAGCTTTCTGCCGCTCTCCGTTCTCTCTGGCTCTCTTTGTTTCTCCATCACTTTCTTCCTCTCTCCGTTTCTCTCTGTCTCGTTCTGTCTCTCTCTCCACCTCTCTCTGCCTCTCTCTGGCCTTCTCTGACTTTCTCTGTCTTTCTCGGTGTCTCTCTGTCACTCTCTGTCTCCCTCTAACTCTCGCTGTTTCTCTCTATTTCTCTCTCTCTCTTTCTGTCCCTCTCTGTCTCTCCTTGCCTCTCTCTATCTCCCTCTGTCTCTCTCTGTCTCTCTCCGCCTCTCTCCGTCTCTCTCTGTCTCTCTCTGGCTCTCTCCGTCTCTCTCTGTCTCTCTCCGTCTCTGTCTCTTTCTGTCTCTCTCCGTCTCTGTCCCTCTCTGTCTCTCCTTGCCTCTCTCTGTCTCTCTCTGTCTGTCCCTGCCTCTCTCTAACTCTCTGTCTCTCTCTGTCTCTCTCTGTCTCTATCTGTCTCTCTCTGTCTCCCTCTGTCTCTCTCTGTCTCTCTCTGTCTCTCTCTCCCCCTCGCCGTCTCTCTCTATCTGCCTCTCTCTGTCCCTCTCTGTCTCTCTCTATCTCTCCCTGTTTCTCTCTACTTCTCTCTGTCTCTCTCTGTTTCTCCCGGTCTCTGTCTCTACCCTCCTGTCTCTCTCTCCCTCTCTCCGTCTCTCTCTATCTGTCTCTCTCTGTCTCTTTCTGTCTATCTCAGTCTCTCTCTGTCCCTCTCTGACTTTCTCTGTCTTTCTCGGTGTCTCTCTGTCACTCTCTGTCTCTCCCTATCTCTCGCTGTTTCTCTCTACTTGTCTCTGTCTCTCTCTGTCTCTTTCTGTCCCTCTCTGTCTCTCTCTGTCTCTTCCTGTCCCTCTCTGTCTCTCGTTGCCTCTCTCTGTCTCCCTCTGTCTCTCTCTGTATTCCGCCTCTCTCCGTCTCTCTCTGTCTCTCTCTCCCTCTCTCCGTCTCTCTCTATCTGCCCCTCTCTGTCCCTCTCTATCTCTCTCTATCTCTCGCTGTTTCTCTCTACTTTTCTCTGTCTCTCTCTGTCTCTCTCTGCCTCTCTCTGCCTCTATCTGTCCCTCACTGTCTGTCTCTGTCTCTCTCGGTCTCTCTATCTCACTCTGTCTCTCTCTGCCTCTCTCTGTCTCTCTCTGTCTCTCCCGGTCTCTGTCTCTGTCTCCCTGTCTCTCTCTACCTCTCTCTGTCTCTATCTGCCTCTCTCCGTCCCTCTCTGTCTCTTTCTGTCTCACTCCGTCTCTGTCTCTTTCTGTCCCTCTCTGTCTCTCCTTGCCTCTCCCTGTCCCTCTCTGACTTTCTCTGTCTTTCTCGGTGTCTCTCTGTCACTCTCTGTCTCTCTCTATCTCTCGCTGTTTCTCTCTACTTGTCTCTGTCTCTCTCTGTCTCTTTCTGTCCCTCTCTGTCTCTCTCTGTCTCTTTCTGTCCCTCTCTGTCTCTCCTTGCCTCTCTCTGTCTCCCTCTGTCTCTCTCTGTCTCTCTCCGCCTCTCTCCGTCTCTCGCTGTC